>NC_135808.1:2157863-2317863 GCF_964213995.1 Mustelus asterias | reverse complement strand
GGTGTATAAGATTATGAGGGGCATGGATAGAGTAGGGAATGGCTGTTCCCCTTGGTTAAGGGGTCTATCACGAGGGGGCACAGTTTTAAGGTGAGGGGCAGAAGATTCAGAGGGGATTGGAGGAGGCAGGTTTTCCCAGAGGATGATGGGAATCTGGAATGTTCTGCCTGGGAGGATAGTAGAGGCGGGAAACCTCACAACCTTTAAAAAGTGGATGAGCACTTGAAATATCATAACATTCAAGGCTAAGTTTCGTAAAGTGGGATTAGTGTAAATTTAATGCAGTTTTTTTGGGCTGAAGGGCCTCTTCTGCACTCAATCACTCAATTGAATTCAGTTAATAAGTGTAAAGCTAGCAATGGCTAACCCTCAATGATTGTCGTAAAAACCCACCGGGTTCATTGACGTCCTTTAGGGAAGGAAATCTGCCATCCGTACCCAGTCTGGCCTACTTGTGGCTCCACACCCAATGTGGTTGACTCTCAACTGCCCCTCTGAAATGGCCTGGCAAGTCATTCAGTTCAAGGGGTGCAGGCAACATAAAGGTGACCTTGCCAGCGATGCCCACATCACGTGAAAGGATAAAAAAGAAATCTCATTGAATGACGGCAGAATGAGCTGGAGGGGCTGGAAGGGGCTGGAAGGGGCTGAATGGCCTGCTCCTGTGTCTACACCAGAGAGATGCGGACTGAGAGAGCTGCAGGGCTAGGAGGCAGCATTTTGACAGGTCAAATGTGCAGAGAGGGACTGCCGCTTTGACTGTTTTTTCAGGATGTAATAAAACCACAACATCCTGTCGAGCCGCCCCACCACCCTTCCTGGAGGAAGTTCGCTTTGTCTGCCAAGCCCTATCGGACTGGTTTTACGCTGGACCCTGTGCTGCTGAGATTAAAAGCTTCTTAAACAAGACCGAACTGCAAGACAGGAAAAGAACGTTCAGAGCAGAGGAGCTTTGCGTTCCACTCGCCTCCTTCAGGGAATCAAATCCCTCAATGGACGGGCGGGAGGTAAGTGGGATTGGTTGATATTAGTGGGGGACACAGGAGCATTGGGAAGCGGAATACTATGTGATGTATGGGAGTCGGGATTCCCCACGAGGCGAGCTTCCAGCCCCTCCCCCAACGCCCACCCCACTTCCCATCCCCCACTCTTCACTCTTTCATTTTTTCTTTCCTCTCTGCGTCCTTGTTTATCTTCCTCTGTTTTATTACTCAATCTTGTCTCTCCCTCGCTTGTCTCTCTCTCTCTTCTCCTCACCTCTCTCTCTCTCTGCCTCTTTCCTTCTTTCGTTTTCACTTTTGTTCTTTCCCCATCACCTCCTTTCCATTTTCCTCTTTATTTCTCCGCTCCCTCCTTTTCTCTCTTTTTCTCTTCCCCTCCAACCCACTCCCCTCTCTCCACTCCTCCGCCTTCTCTTTTCTCTCTACTTTCCGTCGCTGCTTGTCGCTTCTTTGCACTCTCCCTATTGACGCCTCGTTTTTCTCAGTTTCACCCTCTCTCTTATCTGTTTTTATTAGACTTTCTCTTTCTCTGCTGTGACAACTCTCTCTCTCTCTAATTAAGCTTCAATCCATCCATTGACTCTGTCTACACTTCCCGCTGCCTCGGCAAAGCAGCCAGCATAATCAAGGACCCCACGCACCCCGGACATTCTCTCTTCCACCTTCTTCCGTGGAAAAAGATACAAAAGTCTGAGGTCACGTATCAACCGACTCAAGAACAGCTTCTTCCCTGCTGCTGTCAGACGTTTGAATGGACCTACCTTGCATTGAGCTGATCTTCCGCTACCTTAGCTATGAGGCGGCACAGTGGCCCAGTGCCAGGGATCCGGGTTCGATTCCCGGCTCGAGTCACTGTCTGTGTGGAGTCTGCACACTCTCCCCGTGTCTGCGTGGGTTTCCACCGGGTGCTCCGGTTTCCTCCCACACTCTAAAGATGTGCGGGTTAGGTGGATTGGCCATGCTAAATTGCCCCTTAGTGTCAGGGGGATTGGCAGGGTAAATATGTGGGGTTATGGGGATAGGGCCTGGGTGGGATTGTGGTCAGTGCTGAGTCGATGGGCCGAATGGCCTCCTTCTGCACTGGAGGGATTATATGACTGTAACACTACATTCTGCACTCTCTCCTTTCCTTCTCTATGAACGGTATGCTGTATAGCGCGCAAGTAACAATAGTTTTCACTGTATCCCAAGACATGTGACAATAATAAATTAATTAATTACTAATACTAAATTGATCTTTCTCTACACCCTAGCTATGACTGTAACACTACATTCTACTCCTTCTCCTTTCCTTCACCCTCTGTGTTCTCTATGAACGGTATGCTTTGTCTGCATAGCGCACAAGAAACAATACTTTTCACTGCGTCCCAGTGCATGTGACAAACATAAATCAAATCAAATCAACTCTTCTATCTCCTTCCTGAGGATGTGAGTCAAGACTCAGTTCTGTCTCATTGCAGAGTGTAAACTACACCATCCGCCTGGATTCTCCGACCCCGCCCGCGGCTGGGATTCTCCAGTCCCGCTGCTATGAACGGAGTTCAGGCAGACCATCAAGTTCTCCATTCTCACCGGCGGGGTGTGTGAGACTGGGAAATTCCAGCCTACATCTTCGGGGCAGCATTGTGGCCCTGTGGTTAGCACTGCTGCCTCACAGCGCCAGGGACCCGGGTTCAATTCCCGGCTTGGGTCGCTGTCCGTGCGGAGTCTGCACGTCCTCCCCATGTCTGCGTGGGTTTCCTCCGGGTGCTCCGGTTTCCTCCCACACTCCAAAGATGTGCGGGTTAGGTTGATTCGTCATGCTAAATTGCTCCTTAGTAACCCAGGATGAGTAGTTTAGAGGGATTAGCGGGGTAAACATCGGGTTATGGGGATAGAGGTTGGGTGGGATTGTGGTCAGTGCAGGCTCGATGGGTCGAATGGCCTCCTTCTGCACTGTAGGGATTCCATGATTTGAACCGAGGAACCAGGGCAAGGCCATCCAGTCCCCTGGACATCCTTCTCCAATCAGTCTGATTGTTCGATCGATTTCTGAACCCAACCTGCTTCTGAAGTCCCCCCACTCCGCCGCCCACTCAGCCTTTTTCCCTTTGAGGGGAGTTCCAGGCTTTCACTCCCCTTTCTGTGATGACACCTTCCCTGTTATCAGCCCAGAACTGTCCAACTTGAATGTCAAGGTTCTGACTGTACTGGCTGTACACTGGAATCTCCCACTGTAGGGAATGGTTTCTCTTTCTAACCTTTAATCTATTGAAATGTGGCGGTGGGATCACCCAGAATCGTCCGAAAAAATCGAGGGAACGCAAGCCTGGACTACGCAAACCAGTCCTCCGTCCTTAACCCTTTGATCCCTTTCTCAGGAGGCTAAGGAAATTTGGCATGTCCGCAACTCTCACCAACTTTTACAGATGAACCATAGAAAGCATCCTATACAGCTTGGTATGGCTCCTGCTCTGTCCAAAGCCGCAAGCAACTACAAAGGGTTTAATGTAGCCCAATCCATCACTCAAACCAGCCTCCCATCCATTGATTCTGTCTACACTTCCCGCTACCTCGGAAAAGCAGCCAGCATCATCAAGTACCCCACGCACCCCGGACATTCTCTCTTCCACCTTCTTCCGTCGGGAAAAAGATACAAAAGTCTGAGGTCACATTTCAAGAACAGCTTCTTCCCTGCTGTCATCAGATTTTTGAATGGACTTACCTTGCATTAAGTTGATCTTTCTCTACACCCTAGCTATGACTGTAACACTACATTCTGCACTCTCTCCTTTCCTTCTCTATGAACGGTATGCTTTGTCTGTATCGCGCGCAAGAAACAATACTTTTCACTGTATCCCAATACATGTGACAATAATAAATCAAATCAAAAAAGCAGCCAGCATAATTAAAGACCCCCCACGCACCTCGGACATTCTCTCTTCCACCTTCTTCCGTTGGGAAAAAGATACAAAAGTCTGAGGTCACGTCCCAACCGACTCAAGAACAGCTTCTTCCCTGCTGCTGTCAGACTTTTGAATGGACCTACCTCGCATTAAGTTGATCTTTCTCTACACCCTAGCTATGACTGTAACACTACATTCTGCACCCTCTTGTTTCCTTCTCTCTGAACTGTATGCTTTCTCTGTATAGCGCGCAAGGAGCAATACTTTTCACTGTATACTAATACAGCACGGGCGGCACAGTAGCGCAGTGGTTAGCACTGCTGCCCCACAGCGCCAGGGACCCAGGATCGATTCCCGGCTCGGGTCACTGTCTGTGGGAATCTGCACGTTTTCCCCGCGTCTGCGTGAGTTTCCTCCGGGTGCTCCGGTTTCCCTCCACAGTCCGAAAGACGTGCTGGTTAGGTGCATTCTCTCTCAGCGTACCCGAACAGGTGCCAGAGTGTGATGACAAGGGGGATTTTCCCAGTAACTTCATTGCAGCGTTAATGTAAGTGTACATGTGACACTAATAAATGTATTTTAAAAAAGTGACAATAATAAATCAACTAATTACTTATATTAAGTTGATCTTTCTCTACACCCTAGCTATGACTGTAACACTACATTTTGCACCCTCTCGTTTCCTTCTCTATGAACGGTATGCTTTGTCTGTATAGTACGCAAGAAACAATACTTTTCACTGTATACTAATGCATGTGACAATAATAAATCAAATCAAATCAAATCCAATCCCTGCTGTTATACTGATTCATCTCTCTGAGGCCGATCTGCCCCTCTAGAGCAGGGAGCCAGTAATCAATCTGCACTCGCATTCTCGCGCCCTAATCAGGACAGTGCAGATAGAGTTAGTGCTCCACTGAAATAACACCCGGGATAGAGAGAAGATTGCTCACGTATCAGTTTGTTTTCACCTGAATGTCGGAGACTGAGAGGCGACTTGATACAACATTAGGAGAGGCATGGATAGAATGGATAATCGGAGTCTTTTTCCCAGGATAGAAATGTCAGTTACGAGGGGACATAGGTTTAAGGCAAAAGGGAGAAAGTTTAAAGGAGATTGAGAGACAAGTTTTTTACACAGAGGGTGGTAAGTGCCTGGAATGCGCTGCCAGAGGAGGGGGTAGAAGCAGATACAATAGCAACGTTTAAGGGGCATTTGGCAGGTACATGAATAGGCCGGGAATAGATTGATACGGACCACGTAGCCAAAACAGGTCTTTACTTTAGAAAGGCATCATGTGTCAGCACAGGCTTGGTGGGCTGAAAGGCCTGTTCCTGTGCTGTGCTGTTCTTTGTTCTTTGTACTGGGCTGCCCTGCCACAGTGACAGTCCGTGTGGCAATCTCTCTACGCCCCGCCCGCTAACCTGGCCGCTAGTGCGGATGACGCAGTTATCGCCAGAGTGAAAATCCGGTTTTCCCGCTCTTTTGGATAACTTTCTCCCTCTTCTGCCTGGCTCACCTGGAATTCTGTACGTCAGGAAGTATTTATAGTCGTATTCAGCAGTCTGTAGACCCCAGTGAATAACCCCGGCGCTTGCAAAACCCAAAACGAAACTTCCACTGTTAGATATGGTTCCGTGGGCAGCACTTATTGTACAATCCTGAGTGCGTTAATCACTCCACCAGCCAGCTATTTGAGATGATCAATTGAACTCGTAATGTGAATGCATTCCCACTTGCTCAAAAGCAATTCACACATTCATGCAAACAAACAAACGGAATATGTTCGGGAATTGTGCTTTTCTTGAATTATCCTGAAACCTGGGGAACCCATGGCCCCCCCATTGCTTTGTTGGTAACAGAGCCTCAGTCAACCAGGGTCAACCTGACAACCAATCAACACCTTTTTCTCCTGTAGTGAACGTTTGAAATTTGGTACTCTTGCATTTGTCCTGATGAGTAGAAGCTGAAAAGCTTCGACAACATGCCTCTTTTTTCGGCAGTGTTCGAGGAGGCTACAACAAGTAACAGACACTAAAAACTGGGTTAGACCAATGAGAGATGAAGGGAAGGAAAGACAGAGAGATGTTCAGGCACTAACAGAGAGATCAAGGCACAGATTGCAAAGTTGATGCTCAGAGGTGATGGAATAGACCAATTGGTGGCACCCAGCTGTACAAGGGCTATTTCACGAGATTCTTAAACCAAGATTAATGATCAGCTGACATGAGTTCGAATCCCCAGCACCCGGGAAATGAAATGTAATTAAATCAAATTAGGAATTCAAAGCTAATCTCAGTTATGTACCTTTCGGATTGTCATAAAAAACCCATCTTGTTCACGAATGTTCTTTAGGGAAGGAAATCTGCCCTCATTACCCAGTCTGGCCTACATGTGACTCCAGAGCCACAGCAATGTGGTCGACTCTGTACGCTCTGTGCAAGGGTTGAGCCATTTCTATTCAGGAAGACCAACAGCTCAAACTGGAATTATAGAATCCCTGCAGAAGGAGGCCATTCAGCCCAACAGGTCTGCGTCAACTCTCTGACAGAGCACCTTATCAAGGCCCTCTCCTGCGCCCGATATGGTAACCCCACACATTTACGATGGCATTTACCTTTACCTCACATCTACATTTACCCAGCTTACACATCTTTGAGCACGAAGGGGCAATCCACCTAACCTGCACATCTTTGAACTGCAATTTGATTTGATTTATTATTGTCACATTGTGTACAGTTTTGGTCACCTAGTTACAGGAAGGATGTAAATAAGATTGAAAGAGTGCAGAGAAGGTTCACAAGGATGCTGCCGGGACTTGAGAAGCTGAGTTACAGAGAGAGATTGAATAGGTTGGGACTTTATTCCCTGGAGCGTAGAAGATTGAGGGGAGATTTGATAGAGGTGTATAAGACTTTGATGGGTATAGATAGAGTGAATGCAAGCAGGCTTTTTCCGCTGAGGCTCGGGGAGAAAAAAACCAGAGGGCATGGGTTAAGGGTGAAAGGAGAAAAGTTTAAAGGGAATATTAGGGGGGGCTTCTTCACGCAGAGAGTGGTGGGAGTGTGGAATGAGCTGCCGGATAAAGTGGTAAATGCGGGGTCACTTTTAACATTTAAGAAAAACTTGGACGGGTTCATGGATGAGAGGGGTGTGGAGGGATATGGTCCAAGTGCAGGTCAGTGGGACTAGGCATAAAATGGTTCGGCACAGACAAGAAGGGCCAAAAGGCCTGTTTCTGAGCTATAATTTTCTATGGTTCTATGGTTCTATGTATTGGGATACAGTGAAAAGTATTGTTTCTTGCGCGCTATACAGACAAAGTATACCATTCATAGAGTACATGGGGAGAAGGAAAGGAGAGAGTGCAGAATGTAGTGTTACAGTCATAGTGAGGGTGTAGGTGGGGGGAAACTGGAGCACCTGGAGGGATTCCATGGGGAGAATGTGTAAACTCCACACAGACAGTGACCCACTCAGGATCAGGCCAATAAATTTTGGACCTTCCCAGTGATGCCAACATCCCATGAATATATCAAAATGGAAGAAACCCTGAATAAGCGCATTGAAGCCAAACATTGTGAGGGCCACTTTGGGAGGTAGTGTGGGAACACTTTGAGCTCACACAGGGCTGCAGTTTGCCTAATGATCAGCCTGAAGCTCATGTGAAAGGTTCAAACCAGCCCCTGGGAATCTTATAAAATTTTTGCCTCGCTCCAAGCTGGTGCGGTGGTGTGAGTGTTGAGAGAAAAGGGACAGCACCCAGCCCGTTCCTGGCGCTGACAGCTCGGTGTTGGCTCAGAGAACAGAGCTCAGAGCAGCGACTATTCCCCTCAGCTGTGGGAGACCTGGTCACGACTGGCAGTATAGCTGGGCTCTGCCGGGGCTACCATTGCAGCACCCGCTCAGACTGGCGGCTGGAGTCTGAGCAAGGCCTTATAGACATCTAAGAATCAATCCTCTGTTCCAAACTCCATCACTGGACAGTGGGGTGAAGGCTGTTGGGCCAGGGGGGGGGGGGGGGGGGGGGAGATGGGGGGGGGTGGGGTAAAGTGGGTTGGCAGGGGGGAGCGGGCAGGAGGATAGGGGGTGGGGGGTTGGCAGGGGGGAGTGGGCAGGAGGATAGGGGGTGGGGGGTTGGCAGGGGGGAGTGGGCAGGAGGATAGGGGGTGGGGGTTGGCAGGGGGGAGTGGGCAGGAGGATAGGGGGTGCGGGGTTGGCAGGGGGGGAGTGGGCAGGAGGATAGGGGGTGGGGGGTTGGCAGGGGGGAGTGGGCAGGAGGATAGGGGGTGGGGAGTCGGCAAGGGAGGGGAGTGGGCAGGGGGGGTGGGATAAAGGTTACTAAACCTCTGAGTCACCAGGAATGAAATATTTACCTCATGGGGCAGTTGCCAGTAAAACCCAGGAGAATCACACGATAAGATTGCGTGACTCTTCCCTTGTCAAAAACAAAATCTGACATTCATCAAGTGTCTTTAGCAGAACTAAAACATCATCACGCCCAGAGAACCATAGAATCCCTACACTGCAGAAAGAGGCCATTCAGCCCATCAAGCCTGCATTGACAACAATCCCACACGGGCCCTATTCCCATAACCCCACGTATTTACCCTACTAATCCTCCTGACACGAAGGAGAAATTTAGCATGGCCAATGCACGTAACCTGCACATCTTTGGACTGTGGGAGGAAACCGGAGCACCCGGCGGAAACCCACGCAGACACGGGGAGAATGTGCAAACTCCACACAGACAGTGACCTGAGGCCGGAATTGAACCCGGGTCCCTGGCGCTGTGAGGCAGCAGTGCTAATCACTGTGCCACCGTGAGGAGTGAATAATGATTAATAGACCAAGGCAGAATGAAGAGATATTGGGAAGGTAACTGTTGGTCAACTTTATGAACACCTCCAAGGAGAAAAGGGAGGGAGAGAGAGAGAGAGAGCGAGAGAGAGAGACAGAGAGGTTTTAAGGATGGAATTCCAGAGTCTGGGGCCCAGGCAGCTGAAGGTCTGCTTTCCAATGGGATAAAATTATAATCAGAGATGTCTCATTGAGTACAGCTCCAACAACACTCAAGATGCCCGACACCAGCCAGGACAAAGCAGCCCGCTCAATTGGCACCACATCCACAGTCCAAAGATGTCGGGGTTATGGGGTTGGCCATGCTAAATTGTCACTTAATGTCAGGGGGAATTAGTAGGGTAAATATGTGGGGTTATGGGGAGAGGGCCTGGGTGGAATTGTGGTCAGTGCAGACTCGATGGGCCGAATGGCCTCCTTCTGCACTGTATGATTCTATGATTCCATGATTCTTAAAGGGTGGCATGGTGGCACAGTGGTTGGCACTGCTGCCTCACCATGCCAGGGACCCGGGTTCGATTCCCGGCTTGGGTCACTGTCTGTGTGGAGTCTGCACGTTCTCCCCGTGTCTGCGTGGGTTTCCTCCGGATGTTCTGGCTTCCTCCTACAATCTGAAAGACGTGCTGGTTAGGGTGCATTGGCCATTCCAAATTCTCCCTCAGTGTACCCGACCAGGCGCCGGAGAGTGGCGACTGGGGGATTTTCACAGTAACTTCACTGCAGTGTTAATGTAAGCCTACTTGTGACACTAATAAATAAGTAATAAACTCCTTCTGCCAGCGATGAACAGTGACAGCCGTGTGTACCATCTACAAGATGCACTGCAGCAACTCACCAAAGATCCTTAGACAGCACCTTCCAAACCCAGGACCACTTCCATCTAGAAGGACAAGAGCAGCAGATGCTTGGGAACACCACCACCTGGAGGTTCTCCTCCAAGTCACTCACCGTCCCGACTTGGAAATATATCGGCCATTGCTTCACTGTCACTTGGTCAAAATCCTGGAGCTCCCTCCCTAACAGCACTGTGGGTGTACCTACACCTCAGGGACTGCAGCGGGTTCGAGAAGGCAGCTCACCACCACCTTCTCAAGGGGCAATTAGGGATGGGTAATAAATGCTGGTCTAGCCAATGATGCACACACTCCCGTAATTAATTTGAAAAGACTTAAGATCATGAGATGCTCAGAAGGTGAGAATAAGAGGCATTCAGATATCTTAGAGGGTTGAAAGTTTAAAGTTTATTTATTACTATCACAAGTAGGCTGACATTAACACTGCAATGAAGTTACTGTGAAAATCCCCTAGTTGCCCCAATCCAGCGCCAGTTCGGATACACTGAGGGGAAAATTAGCGTGGCCAATCCATGCATGTCTCTCAGACTGTGGGAGGAAACCGGAGCACCCGGAGGAAACCCACGCAGACACGGGGAGAACGTGCAGACTCCGCACAGACAGTGACCCAAGCCGGGAATCGAACCCGGGTCCCTGGCGCTGTGCGGCAGCAGAGCTAACCACTGTGCCACCTTGCCACCCAATGCGGCAAACATTTACGGCTTACTCTCGCACGGGGTGGCACAGGGTAGCGGAATGTTCCTTCTCCATTCTCAGAAAACTCCCTTATTGCAGTGATTGGCAACGCCAGCCTCCCCCCACCCCCACCCGCCCCTCTCTCCTCCAATCCCTCCTCTCTCCCTCAACCTGCACCTCCTGACACAGGTCAGAGTTCAGATGCTGAAGACCACAATACCATCCACACAAGCCAAGGCCCTGCCACAGAGTGACACTGCGAAGCCCTGGGCAGCAGCCTGGTCACATGATCAGAATTACCTCAAGAGGTCAGGCCTGCACCCGACAGACACGATCAGAGAATCACCTCGGGACAGTACTGAGGGAGTGCCGCACTGTCAGAGGGTCAGTGCTGAGGGAGTGCCGCACTGTCAGAGGGTCAGTACTGAGGGAGTGCCGCACTGTCAGAGGGTCAGTACTGAGGGAGTGCCGCACTGTCAGAGGGTCAGTACTGAGGGAGTGCCGCACTGTCAGAGGGTCAGTACTGAGGGAGTGCCGCACTGTCAGAGGGTCAGTACTGAGGGAGTGCCGCACTGTCAGAGGGTCAGTACTGAGGGAGTGCCGCACTGTCAGAGGGTCAGTGCTGAGGGAGTGCTGCACTGTCAGAGGGTCAGTACTGAGGGAGTGCCGCACTGTCAGAGGGTCAGTACTGAGGGAGTGCCGCACTGTCAGAGGGTCAGTGCTGAGGGAGTGCCGCACTGTCAGAGGGTCAGTACTGAGGGAGTGCCGCACTGTCAGAGGGTCAGTGCTGAGGGGGTGCTGCACTGTCAGAGGGTCAGTACTGAGGGAGTGCTGCACTGTCAGAGGACCAGTGCTGAGCGAGTGCCGCACTGTCAGAGGGTCAGTGCTGAGGGAGTGCCGCACTGTCAGAGGGTCAGTGCTGAGGGAGTGCCGCACTGTCAGAGGATCAGTGCTGAGGGAGTGCTGCACTGTCAGAGGATCAGTGCTGAGGGAGTGCTGCACTGTCAGAGGGTCAGTACTGAGGGAGTGCCGCACTGTCAGAGGGTCAGTACTGAGGGAGTGCCGCACTGTCAGAGGGTCAGTACTGAGGGAGTACCGCACTGTCAGAGGATCAGTGCTGAGGGAGTGCTGCACTGTCAGAGGGTCAGTACTGAGGGAGTGCTGCACTGTCAGAGGATCAGTGCTGAGCGAGTGCCGCACTGTCAGAGGGTCAGTGCTGAGGGAGTGCCGCACTGTCAGAGGGTCAGTGCTGAGGGAGTGCCGCACTGTCAGAGGATCAGTGCTGAGGGAGTGCTGCACTGTCAGAGGATCAGTGCTGAGGGAGTGCTGCACTGTCAGAGGGTCAGTGCTGAGGGAGTGCCGCACTGTCAGAGGGTCAGTACTGAGGGAGTGCCGCACTGTCAGAGGGTCAGTACTGAGGGAGTACCGCACTGTCAGAGGGTCAGTGCTGAGGGAGTGCCGCACTGTCAGAGGGTCAGTACTGAGGGAGTGCTGCACTGTCAGAGGGTCAGTACTGAGGGAGTGCCGCACTGTCAGAGGGTCAGTACTGAGGGAGTGCCGCACTGTCAGAGGGTCAGTACTGAGGGAGTACCGCACTGTCAGAGGGTCAGTACTGAGGGAGCGCCGCACTGTCAGAGAGTCAGTACTGAGGGAGTGCTGCACTATCAGAGGATCAGTACTGAGGGAGTGCCGCTTTGTCAGAGGGTCAGCAACTCTCCATATCCCTGTGCACTCTCAGTAGACAAGCTAACCCTCCTGAATGTGCTATTTGCCAGAGAATTCCTCATGAATTCTCAGAGCCAAATATGTCTCCCTCATGATGGCACAGTGGTTAGAACTGCTGCCTCACAGTGCCAGGGAACTGGGTTTGATTCCCAGCTTGGGTCACTGTGCGGAGTCTGCACGTTCTCCCCGTGTCTGCGTGGGTTTCCTCCGGGTGCTCCGGTTTCCTCCCACAGTCTGAAAGACGTGCTGGTTAGGTGCACTGGCCACGTTAAATGTGTGAGGGATTACGGCAATAGGGTCTGGGTAAGATGCTCTGTTGGAGAGTCAGTGCTGACTCGATGGGGCCAAATGGCCTCCTCCTGCACTGTAGGGATTCTATGGTTCTATCCACATCCCACCATGAAGAAGACATTGTCTGGCACCTTCTCACACTGCTATTTGTGGGATCTTGCCCTGCGTGTTTATCGGTTGCTATGGTTTCTATCTTACAATGGTGGCTGCACTGCAGCTAAGGTACTCCATTGGCTGCTAAGACCTGTCGGATGCACGGGAGGGGCGTGGGGTGGTGGGAGGAGGGGGGGCGGGCGGCGGGGGGGAGGTGGCAGTCAGGAATAAGATGATAGGAACATGAGACCTTGTATTTCCCTTGGATTCCCTACCTTGGCGACATCACCCGGGATATAATCCGGTGCTCAGGGTACTGACTGCCGGATCTTCACGTGCGTTTCGGTGGAGAGAGGGGTCGGTGGGGGGGGGATGGATGGAGGGTGGATGGCAGCGGGTACAGGAAGCGGGCAAAGCATTGGCACGACGGTGGAGAGGTGGGGGGAACAGATGGAGGATAGAAAGATGTGCACCTACCTTCCGCCAACCACTCGTCGCCACCAGGTAACTGGCAATCCCGAGAAAGCCCAGCGTCAGCACGGCGCACCACACATTCAGTGCCAACACCGTCCGTGGCATAGATTTCACCATGTTGGCAAGTGTGCCAGGGTGGCAAGGTGGGGAGGGGGGGGGGGGGGGGGGAGGTGGGGGTGGCAAGAGGGAAAGGGGAGGGAGGCAGGGAGTGGGAAGGGGTGGGGTAAGGAGAGGGGTGGGTTGGGAGGTAAACGTCAGTGGGTGCCAACCCCCTGCTTCAGCTCTCCTGCTTGAGACGGGCACCTCCACCCTCAGTGGCGGGGCAGGAGATCTGTGGCAGTGAGGTCTCTACGACAGAACTCTCCTCACTCTGTCGCTGCAGCGGCAATACAAGTCTGACAGTGTGCTAACAGACACAGTGTGTTTAGACTGAATTCCCCCGGCTAAACCCAGCGATGGATTTCCCCAGGAGGAGGGACTCAGGCTCAACTCAAATGGATGTTTTCTTCCAGTGAGACTCGACCTCCTTCCTTTCTTTTTCATTTCTTTATCAGTCCTCGCTCTGGACGCTGGCCCCGTTTTTGTCATTCCCTCCCCTCTTTTATCCACCTCTGGTTCGACCTCAATAGAAACCTCTTCCTTTTCATGTGGGTGAAATTGGCAAGTCAGAAAAAAGCCCAGCTGGATTCGAACTTTGAAACTTATTCCGTGGTGACGGGGAGAGAGCTGGGTAGCGGGTTGGGTTGGGGGGGGGGGGGTGGGGGAAGCGGGGGGAGGGGGCTACCCACGCAGTGGAAAAGCATTGCAACTCATTTCTTCGAGGGAAAATTCAAATCCTTCGCTCCCTCCCTCCCTGCAAACATTCACAAATTTCTTCCCTCCCCCCCCCCCCACCTTTCTCTCTCTGTCCCTTTGGTGACCCTTTCACCTTGTGGCTCAGAAAGTGGTGGCGGGGAGTGTTCGAGTCCGCCTCTGGAAAACCCTGGCATCGGAATCCATGTTGGCGTTCTTCCGGGTGGAGTGCCGAGGGGGCGGTGCGATTTTGCCCGTTTCCCAGGGGGGGATGTTAAACCGTGACCTCCTCCACCCCCCGCTTCACCCACCCCTCCCCCTTCCCCATCTAGCCCTACCCCAGCACGGCTAGCCCCCCCCCCGGCGAAAGATCGCGCAGCCCGCTATTTTGATGAGGGTTTTTGTAATAAATCCTCGGAGGCAGAAGTCCCTTCACCCAAAATCCCTTTCTTTACAAGCCTGACAACAGCACGCAGAGAACCTTCAGTCAACCATCAACACTCGGAGTCCCAGAGGAACTGACACACCTGGAAGGACAAAGCAAGAAGCTCATCAATTTGGCCCTTAATCAGGGAGCTCGTATTCTAACAGGCCCACCTCGGCCTGAGGACCCCCCGTGCGTCCAATATTTGTCCCTCAGAATCCAACACCGACCCCCTCCCGCCCCTCCCCAGTTGCGATCTGTGGGATCTTGCTGTGTGTCAGTTGGTTCCACCTCTCCTCCCACCCTCCTGCTCCAGTCACCCAAGAGTTCTGGCCTCACGAGATGTGGGCATGCCATCAATTTAAAACACATCCTTCTCCACTTCCCCATGACTCACTGGCAGAGGGGGAAATTCAAGGGTAAATCCCATGCCCAGAACGAGCATAAATATATAAAGACCAGTTTCGGATGAAGTCACCAGGTTGATGGTGTGTGAGTGCATGGCCTAGCCTCTTCCTGAGGCCTAGCAGCTAGGCTCCACCCGTGTTCTCTCACTCACACCTCCCCCCATCCCTACCCCCGCCATGGGGATACTGTGAAGCAAATCCTACTCCTGTTCCCAGGCCGGTGAGCCCTGGTTGAGAGGGAAAAGGAAAAGGCCTCCCCGGAAAGGCTTGGCGGGGCTGGGGGAGGTGGATAGGAGGGTGGGGAGCTGGCTGCAGGTGGGTGAGACTATCAGAATGTCAGCTTGACCAGATTTCAACACCTCCTGGAAGGAAGTACTGGAATGAGATAGAGAATCTGGTGAACTGGTGCGGCAACAATAATCTCTCCCTCAATGTCAACAAAACGAAGGAGAGTGTCATCGACTTCAGGAAGCGTAAAGGAGAACATGCCCCTGTCTACATCAATGGGGATGAAGTGGAAAGGGTCAAGAGCTTCACGTTTTTAGGTGTCCAGATCACCAACAACCTGTCCTGGTCCCCCCACTATAGTTCAGGAAACCCACAAACGCTTCTACTTTCTCAGCAGACTGAGGAAATTCAGCATGTCCACTACAACTCTCACCAACTTTTACAGATGCACCATGGATAGCATTCTTCCTGGTTGTATCACAGCTTGGTCTGGGCTCCTGCTCTGCCCAAGACCGCAAGGAACTACAAAAGGTTGTGAATGTCGCCCAATCCATCACGCAAACCAGCCTCCCATCTATCGACTCTGTCTACACTTCCTGCTGCCTCGGTAAAGCAGCCAGTATAATTAAGGACCCCACGCACCCCGGACATTCTCTCTTCCACCTTCTTCCGTCGGGAAAAAGATACAAAAGTCTGAGGTCACGTCCCAACCGGCTCAAGAACAGCTTCTTCCCTGCTGC
Source organism: Mustelus asterias (assembly GCF_964213995.1). NCBI lineage: Eukaryota > Metazoa > Chordata > Chondrichthyes > Carcharhiniformes > Triakidae > Mustelus > Mustelus asterias. Next base: position 2,302,413 of record NC_135808.1, on the reverse strand, counting down.
TGTCAGACTTTTGAATGGACCTACCTCGCATTAAGTTGATCTTTCTCTACACCCTAGCTATGACTGTAACACTACATTCTGCACTCTCTCCTTTCCTTCTCTATGAACGGTATGCTTTGTCTGTATAGCGCGCAAGAAACAATACTTTCAACTGCATGTTAATACATGTGATAATAATAAATGGAATCAAATCAAAATCAAATCAATTCAATTCATGATATGGATTAGGAGCAGGAATAGGCCAATCAGCCCCTCGAGCCTGCTATCCCATTCAATAAGATCATGGCTGCTCTGATTGTAACCATTCTTGGGATGGTGAGACTGACGTGTTGAGAAGGGATTGATTCAGTTAGGATTGTATTCGCTGGAGTTCAGAAGAAAGAGGGGGGAATCTCATAGAAACTTATAAAATTCTAACAGGGTGAGACAGGGTAGATTCAGAAAGGATGTTCCCGATGGTGGGGGAGTCCAGAACTAGGGGTCATAGTTTGAGGATAAGGGGTAAACCTTTTAGGACTGAGGTGAGGAGAAATTTCTTCACCCAGAGGGTGGGGAATGTGTGAAATTCACTCCCACAGAAAGTAGTTGAGGCCAAAACATGAAGAAGGAATTAATAAAGTTATTGGAGTGAAGGGGATCCCTGGATAGGTGCAGGCAGCATGGGAATTTGAGCTCTCTTGTCAGGGTTGAGCCTGGGCAGTAGGCCGCGTGTGCGGGGGATGGGGGGAAATCCGCCTCTTTCGTTTCAATCTCTGGGCTGGGCAGTGAAAATTTCCTTGGAAATTTTGAAAAAGTACTGTGGGAAAGAGCGAGAGCTGACTTCAGTGGAGCACAGAGAGAGCAGGGAGAGGTTATTTCTTACCTCGTGGCTGAAACTGTTTCAGGAAGCTACCTCGAGGGAAATCGTGGGCTTGCTGGAGAGCTGCAGACTGGGGGAGGGAATCGAACCTGCAGAAGCCTGTCGAGCCCCGCCGCATTCCTGGGCATGGCAGTCAGGGGTCTCGCAGAGCTGGCGGGCAGCAGCGATGGGTGGGGGGACCAGGTTGCCTGATACACAAGCTTTACAATGGAAGAGTTTCCCCCCCTCCACCCACACAGGGAGCCCACCCCTCCTTCGGGTTCGAGTTCCCCCCTTTGGAGATTCCAGCTTGGACGTAAGGCCAGACCTCACTGGCAGGATAGAGCAGGCAGCACGCGAATGAACGGCCCATCTCTCAGGGGAGGGGAAACCTTCTGCCCTCCCAGCCAGAGATGGAGATTTTGTTACGATTTCATTTGATTTTATAGAGTCACAGAGTCATAGAGGTTTACAGCACGGAAACAGGCCCTTCGGCCCAACTTGTCCATGCCGCTCTTTTTTAAATCCCTGAGCTAGTCCCAATTGCCCGCATTTGGCCCAGATCCCTCGATACCCATTGTACCCATGTAACTGTCCAAATGCTTTTTAAAAGACAAAATTGTACCCGCCTCTACTACTGCCTCTGGCAGCTTGTTCCAGACACTCACCACCCTCTGTGTGAAGTTAATTTAATTTCATTTAATTTCATTTTGATTTTGATTTTGATTTGATTTATTATTGTCACATGTATTAACATGCAGTGAAAAGTATTGTTTCTTGCGCGCGATACAGACAAAGCATACCATTCATAGAGAAGGAAAGGAGAGGGTGCAGAATGTAGTGTTACAGTCATAGCTAGGGTGTAGAGAAAGATCAACTTAATAAAAGGTAGGTCCATTCAAAAGTCAGCAGGGAAGAAGCTGTTCTTGAGTCGGTTGGTACGTGATCTCAGACTTTGTATCCTTTTCCCGGTGGAAGAAGGTGGAAGAGAGAATGTCCGGGCTGCGTGGGGTCCTTCATTATGCTGGCTGTCTTTCCGAGGCAGCGGGAAGTGTCGACAGAGTCAATGGATGGGAGGCTGGTTTGCGTGATGGGACTGGGCTACATTCACGACCTTTTGTAGTTCCTTGCGGTCTTGGGCAGAGCAGGAGCCAGACCAAGCTGTGATACAACCAGAAAGAATGCTTTCTATGGTGCATCTGTAAAAGATGGTGGCAGTTGCCAGGTGCCGCAGTGTCGACTGGTTTTAACTTCACGTTCTGCAGCTAATATTCATCCATTAAGACGGAGAGCGGGAATTTTCCCTCATTCCCGCTGGGTGCCATGTTTTGCTTCAGACATTAGCCAGAATGTTACCACCTCACCTGCCCCCGGAATCGGGGCAGACGTGGCTCGCAGAACGGAATTCTCTGTTGGCCTCAGGTGGGATTTTAGGAGCCTCGCCCAAGCAAGGTTGTAAAATACAGAGCATTGTGTGGAACTCTGTACCAAGGTAACAAAATGGAGGTGGGGCCTTCAGACTGGCTGAACAGGGCTGGTAAAAACCAATTAGGCCGGCAACTCCGGGATCGGAGCGTTCCTTGTGGGTAATCGGAACGCACTCCACCCCCCCTTCCCCCCCTCCCGGTCCCCTGCACAAGGGAGCTCCCTCTGCACTTCCCCATGCAATGCTCCTTCGCACTGACCCCTGGCACTGACCCCTGGCACTGACCCCTGGCACTGATCACTGGCAGTGACCCCCCCACCCCCCCAGCACCTCCCCCTAGTGCTGACCCCTGGTTCTGACCCCTGGCACTGTCTCTTGGCACTGACCCTTGGCACTAGCCGCTTGCACTGCCCCCAGGTGCAGATCCCTGGCATGACCCCTGGCACCACTCCCTGCTATTGACCCCTGGCACTGAACCCTTCCACTGCCCCTAATGCTAACTGTACATGCTGCCCTGGCATGGAGTCTATAACAGTACAAGTCCACCAGGTGGCAGTGTGTGAGGTGGGAGTTGAGCCATGTGGCATTGCCAGGGGCAGGAACCCGAGTGCCGGGAAAGTGCTTGGGCGCCAGTCACCTTGTACCTCCAGAAAGTACGCTGTAATTATTCCAGTCTCTCTGTATGATTTATGACACTATCCTGTAATGATTACAACCTGTCTGTATGTGTGTGAATCCTGATACACTCCTGTAATTATTACAGTCTGTGTGTGTGTGAATCCTGATACTGTCCTGTAATTATTACAGTCTGTGTGTGTGTGAATCCTGATACTGTCCTGTAATTATTACAGTCTGTGTGTGTGTGAATCCTGATACTGTCCTGTAATTATTACAGTCTGTGTGTAAATCTTGATACTTTCTTGTAATTATTCCAGTCTGTGTGCATGTGAATCCTGATACTGTCCTATAATTATTACAATCTGAGTGAATACTGATACTGTCCTGTAATTATTACAGTTTGTGTGTGTGTGTGTATGAATCCTGTTAATATCATATAATTATTACAGTTTGTGTGTGTGAATCCTGATTCTGTCCTGTAATTATTACAGTTTGTGTGTGTCTGTGAATCCCTGATATTATCCTATAATTATTACAGTCTGTGCGTGTGTGTGAATCCTGTTATTATCCTATAATATTACAGTCTGTGTGTGTGAATCCTGATACTGTCCTGTAATTATTACAGTCTGTGCGTGTGTGTGTGAATCCTGTTATTATCCTATAATTATTACAGTCTGTGCGTGTGTGTGAATCCTGTTATAATCCTATAATTATTACAGTCTGTGTGTGTGAATCCTGATACAGTCCTGTAATCATTACAGTTCGTGCGTGTGTGTGAATCCTGTTATTATCCTATAATTATTACAGTCTGTGTGTGTGAATCCTGATACTGTCCTGTAATTATTACAGTTTGTGTGTGTCTGTGAATCCCTGATATTATCCTATAATTATTACAGTCTGTGTGTGTGAATCCTGATACTATCCTGTAATTATTACAGTCTGTGTGTGTGAATCCTGATACTGTCCTGTAATTATTACAGTCTGTGCGTGTGTGTGAATCCTGTTATTATCCTATAATTATTAGTCTGTGTGTGTGAATCCAGATACTATCCTGTAATTATTACAGTCTGTGCGTGTGTGAATCCTGTTATTATCCTATAATTATTACAGTCTGTGTGTTAACCTTGATACTATCCTGTATTTATTACAGTCTGTGTGTATTAAACTGATACTGTCCTATAATTATTGCAGTCTGTGTGAATACTGATACTGTCCTGCAACATTACAGTCTGTGTGTGTGTGTGTGAATCCTGTTATTATCCTATAATTAGTACAGTATGTGTGTGTGGATCCTGACACTATCCTGTAATTATTACAGTCTGTGTGTATTAGACTGATACTGTCCTATAATTATTGCAGTCTGTGTGAATGCTGATACTGTCCTGCAATTATTACAGTCTGTGTGTGTCTGTGTGTGTATGTGAATCCTGTTATGATCCTGTAATATTTTACACTCTGTGTGTGTGTGAATCCTGACACTGTCATGTAATTATTACAATCAGTGTGTGAATCCTGATACTGTCCTGTAATTATTGCAGACTGTGTATGTGAATCCTGGTACTACCCTGTAATTATTACAATTTTTGTGTGTGTGAATTTTGATACTGTCTGATAATTATTGCAATCTGTATGTGAACAATGATACTGTTTTGTAATCATTACAGTCTGTGTGTGTGAATCCTGATACTCTCATGTAGTTATTACAGTCTGTGTGTGAATACTGATACTGTCCTGTAATTATTCCAGACTGAATGTGTGCGAATCCTGATACTGTTCTGTAATTATTCCAGTCTGCATGTGTGTGAATCCTGATATTGTCCTGTAATTATTACAGGTTGTGTGTGAATCCTGATACTGTCCTGTAATTATTACAGTCTGTGTGTGAATCCTGTTACTGTCCTTTTATTATTAGTTTGTGTGTGAACTGTACTGTCCTGTAATCATTACAGTCTGTGTGTGTGAATCCTGTTATTGTCCTGCAATTATTATAGTCTGTGTCTGAACTGTACTATCCTGTAATTATTACAGTCTGTGTGTGAATCCTGTTACTGTCCTGTAATTATTACAGTCTGTGTGTGTGAATAGTGACACTGTCCTGTAATTATTACAGTCTGTGTGTGTATAAATCCTGATATTGCCCTGTAATTGTTACAGTCTGTATGTGAATCCTGACACTGTCCCGTAATTATTGCAGTCTGTGTGTGAATCCTGATACTGTCCTGTAATCATTGCTGACCTTGTACTGCCATTCTGTTATTCTCTGAAGAAAGTTGTATTTGATTCCGATGCGGAGTGAAAATCTGATTATGACAGCCACTTTCAGTTTTATTGTATCATCACTGTCGTTACCCCTTGTGTATCTGAAGTGGAAGTTCCGACAGAGTCAATTGATTCCACCACAGACCACAAGAATAGGAGAGGACACATCTGCATTGTGAGCAGAAACCGCACCCTCGCTCCTTGTGGAGCCGTCATGTGTAACCTGGGCTGCCAGCGGAAACAGAGAATTTGACGCTCAGCCAAAGCTTCATTGACTGCAGCAGGACTCGAGAATCCCAGCCACGGAGGAGGTCAGAGAATTCCAGCGTCCATTCACAGCAGTGGGACCAGATAATCCTAGCCTCGGGGGACATCGGACAATTCCGGCCGATGTTCACAAAAGGGGACCAAAGGATTTGGCGCTCAGCCAAAGCTTCATTGACTGCAACAGGACTCAAGTATCCGAGCCACGGACGAGGCCAGAAAATTCCAATTCCTGGAGTCAGCACCCAACACTTTTCAGTGCGGCACTCCTTCAACATTGACCCTCTGACAGTGCGGCACTCCCTCAGCACTGACCCTCTGACAGTGTAGCACTCCCTCAACACTGACCCTCTGACAGTGCAGCACTCCCTCAACATTGACCCTCTGACAGTGTGGCACTCCCTCAGTACTGACCCTCTGACAGTGCAGCACTCCCTCAGTACTGACCCTCTGACAGTGCGGCACTCCCTCAGCACTGACCCTCTGACAGTGCAGCACTCCCTCAGTACTGACCCTCTGACAGTGCAGCACTCCCTCAGTACTGACCCTCTGACAGTGCAGCACTCCCTCAGTACTGACCCTCTGACAGTGCAGCACTCCCTCAGCACTGACCCTCTGACAGTGCAGCCCTCCCTCAACATTGACCCTCTGACAGTGCAGCACTCCCTCAGTACTGACCCTCTGACAGTGCAGCACTCCTTCAGCACTGACCCTCTGACAGTGCAGCACTCCTTCTGCACTGACCCTCTGACAGTGCAGCACTCCCTCAGTACTGACCCTCTGACAGTGCGGCACTCCCTCAGCACTGACCCTCTGACAGTGCAGCACTCCCTCAGTACTGACCCTCTGACAGTGCAGCACTCCCTCAGCACTGACCCTCTGACAGTGTGGCACTCCCTCAGTACTGACCCTCTGACAGTGCGGCACTCCCTCAGCACTGACCCTCTGACAGTGCGGCACTCCCTCAGTACTGACCCTCTGACAGTGCGGCACTCCTTCAGCACTGACCCTCTGACAGTGCAGCACTCCTTCAGCACTGACCCTCTGACAGTGCAGCACTCCTTCTGCACTGACCCTCTGACAGTGCAGCACTCCCTCAGTACTGACCCTCTGACAGTGCGGCTCTCCCTCAGTACTGACCCTCTGACAGTGCGGCACTCCCTCAGTACTGACCCTCTGACAGTGCGGCACTCCCTCAGCACTGACCCTCTGACAGTGCGGCACTCCCTCAGCACTGACCGTCTGACAGTGCGGCACTCCCTCAGCACTGACCCTCTGACAGTGTGGCACTCCCTCAGTACTGACCCTCTGACAGTGCGGCACTCCCTCAGCACTGACCCTCTGACAGTGCGGCACTCCCTCAGTACTGACCCTCTGACAGTGCGACACTCCCTCAGCACTGACCTTCTGACAGTGCAGCACTCCCTCAGCACTGACCCTCTGACAGTGCAGCACTCCCTCAGTACTGACCCTCTGACAGTGCGGCACTCCCTCAGTACTGACCCTCTGACAGTGCGGCACTCCCTCAGTACTGACCCTCTGACAGTGCGGCACTCCCTCAGTACTGACCCTCTGACAGTGCAGCACTCCCTCAGTACTGATCCTCTGACAGTGCAGCACTCCCTCAGTACTGACCCTCTGACAGTGCGGCACTCCCTCAGTACTGACCCTCTGACAGTGCGGCACTCCCTCAGCACTGACCCTCTGACAGTGCAGCACTCCCTCAGTACTGACCCTCTGACAGTGCGGCACTCCCTCAGTACTGACCCTCTGACAGTGCGGCACTCCCTCAGTACTGACCCTCTGACAGTGCGGCACTCCCTCAGTACTGACCCTCTGACAGTGCAGCACTCCCTCAGTACTGATCCTCTGACAGTGCAGCACTCCCTCAGTACTGACCCTCTGACAGTGCGGCACTCCCTCAGTACTGACCCTCTGACAGTGCGGCACTCCCTCAGTACTGACCCTCTGACAGTGCAGCACTCCCTCAGTACTGACCCTCTGACAGTGCGGCACTCCCTCAGTACTGACCCTCTGACAGTGTGGCACTCCCTCAGTACTGACCCTCTGACAGTGCAGCACTCAGGGAAGTCATGATGAAGTTGTGTAGAACTTTGGTGAGGCCACAGCTGGGGCACTGTGTGCAGTTCTGGTCACCACATTATCGGAAGGATGTGATTGCACTGGAGGGGGTGCAGAGGAGATTCACCAGGATGCTGCCTGGAATGGAACATTTAAGTTATGAAGAGAGGTTGGGTAGGCTTGGATTGTTTTCTCTGGAGCAGAGAAGACTGAGGGGTGACCTGATCGAGGCGTACAAGATTATGAGGGACATGGACAGAGTGGATAGGGAGCAGCTGTTCCCCTTAGTTGAAGGGTCAGTCATGAGAGGATATAGGATTAAGGTGAAGGGTAGGTGTTTTAGGGGGGATTTGAGGAAAAGCCTTTCTCCAGAGGGTGGTGAGGGTCTGGAATGTGCTGCCTGGGAGGGTGGTGGAGGCGGGATGCCTCACATCCTTTAAAAAGTATCTGGATGAGTACTTAGCACACCATAACATTCAGGGCGATGGGCCAAGTGTTGCCAGGTGGGATTAGGGGGAGGTCAGGTGTTTCTAATGTCTCGGTGCAGACTCGATGGGCTGAAGGGCCTCTTCTGCACAGTGTGATTCTATGATTCCAAGTTCAGAGCAGAACCTGACTCCCCAATCTTTCGTGAGAACCGGCTGTGAGATTTTTTTTGTAACCTTCTCTGAAACCACCGAGATTCAAATTGGCAACTGGCCCAGAAAAGTGACGAGTGGCGTATTTTTGGAAACTTTCAAGTTCTTCTGATGTGAAGCAGCCTGTGAATCACCGCCAGGTATCGGGCCGCGAGTCCGTAACCGAGGGAACGCAGTCTATGGCTGAAATTCACGCTGGGAGGTGGGGCAGCCCCAATTCAAGAACAAAGAGGGATAAAAATTACACGGGGATCTCGTTGCATAATCCATATTGCCTGATGTCATCTCCACGGTAACCCATTGGCACCACACAAACATGAGGTCATCCCAACCATCTGAATTGGTGGCAATTACCTCATCGCGAGGCCTTCTGAAGGAGAGACGTGTTTCCAAAGGGATTAAAGAATCACCAGTTTCCCGAATTGGTGTCCAGCGACAAGGCCCTGGTTTTTCCTGAAGAACGTTTCTCCATCCCACATTGTCTCAACCAACCAGGTGGCTCCCTGCTGACCAATGACGTTCTCCGCTTTGGGGTTCAAAACTTCAACTTGACACGTGTGGGCTTAAACTCTTGTGTGGTAAGGCCATTCGCTCCATCTAACAGAGTCTCGCTGGAGTCCAGGTACAATTAACCTCCTTGCCACTCCGGTATACAGTAAATGGGTATTAAAAATCAAATGGACCTTGATGTATAAAGGCACAGAAGCCAATTGGATGATCAAGAAGCGACCTCATTGAGACATATCGGAGTCTCAGGGTGGTTGACAGGGTCGATGCTGAGAGGTTGTTTCCCCTTGTGGGAGAGTCTAGAACCAGAGGACACAAACTCAGAGTAAGGGGGTCACCCATTGAAGACAGAGATGGGAAGGAATTTCTCCTCTCAGAGGGTAGTGAATCTGTGGACTCCTTCCCCACAGAGGGCTGTAGAGGCTGGGTCATTCAGTATGTATGGGGCGGTATGGTGGCAAAGTGGTTAGCACTGCTGCCTCACTGTGCCAGGGACCCGGGTTCAATTCTGGCCTTGGGTCACTGTCTGTGCGGAGTTTGCACGTTCTCCCCGTGTCTGCGTGGGTATTCTCCGGGACTCCAGTTTCCTCTTACAGTCCAAAGATGTGCAGGTTAGGGGGATTGGCCAGGCTAAATTGCCCCTTAGTGTGCAAAGATTTGTAGGTTAGCTGAATTGGACATGCTTAGGGCTGGAGGCGGGGGTGGTCCTGGGGTAAGATGATGTTATGGAGAGTCAGAGCAGACTCAATGGGCCAAATGCAATCCAATCCATTCCAATTCAATCCAATCCATTCCATTCCATTCCAATCCAATCCAATCCAATCCAATCCAATCCAATCCAATCCAATCCAATCCATTCCAATCCAATCCATTCCATTCCAATCCAATCCAATCCAATCCAATTACTCCAATCCAATGCACTCCAATCCAATCCAAACCAATGCAATCCAATCCAATCCAATCCAATCCAATCCACTCCAATCCAATCCACTCCATTCCAATCCAATCCAATCCAATTAAATCCAATCCAATCCAATACACTGCAATCCAATCCAATCGACTCCAATCCCATCCAGTCCACTCCAATCCAATCCAATCCACTCCAATCGACTCCACTCCAATCCAATCCAATCCAATCCAATCCAATCCAATCCAATCTACTCCACTCCAATCCACTCCAATCCAAACCAAACCAATCCAATCCAATCCACTCCAATCCAATCCAATCCAATCCACTCCACTCCAATCCAATCCAATCCAATCCAATCCAATCCACTCCAATCCAATCCAATCCAATCCACTACAATCCAATCGAATCCAATCAACTCCAATCCAATCCAATCCGATCCGATCCGATCCAATCCAATCAACTCAAATCCAATCCAATCCAATCCAATCCACTCCAATCCAATCCACTACAATCCACTCCATTCCAATCCAATCCAATCCACTCCAATCCAATCCAATCCAATCCAATCCAATCCAATCCAATCCAATCCAATCCAATCCACTCCAATGCAATCCAATCCAATCAACTCAAATCCAATCCAATCCGATCCGATCCGATCCGATCCAATCCAATCCAATCCAATCCAATCCAATCAAATTAAATCCAATCCAATCCACTCCAATCCCATCCAATCCAATACAATCCAATCCACTCCACTCCAATCCAATCCACTCCAATCCAATCCACTCCAATCCAATCCAATCCAATCCAATCCGATCCAATCCAATCCAATCCAATCCAATCCAATCCAATTAAATCCAATCCAATCCAATCCACTCCAATCCCATTCAAACCAATCCAATCCAATTGAATCCAATCCAATCCGATACAATCCAATTAAATGCAATCCAATCCAATCCACTCCAATCCAATCCAACCCAATCCAATCCACTCCAATCCAATCCAATCCAATCCACTCCAATCCAATCCAATCTACTCCACTCCACTCCAATCCAATCCAATCCAATACAATCCAATCCAATCCAATTTAATCTAATCCAATGCAATCCAATCCAATTAAATCCAATCCAATCCACTCCAATCCAATCCAATCCAATCCAATCCACTCCAAGCCACGCCAACCCAATCCAATTCACCCCAATACAATCCACTCAATCCAATCCACTCCAATCCGATCCAATCCAATTAAATCCAATCCAATCCAATACACTCCAATCCAATCCACTCCAATACAATCCAATCGACTCCAATCCCATCCAATCCAATACACTCCACTCCAATCCAATCCAATCCAATCGACTCCACTCCAATCCAATCCAATCCAATCCAATCCACTCCAATCCAATCCAATCCACTCCAATCCAATCCATATCCCATCCACACCAATCCAATCCACTCCAATCCAATCCAATCTGAACCAATTCAATTCACTCCAAACCAATCCATTTTATTGGATTCCAATCCAGTCCAATCCAATCCAATGTGATTCGATTCGATCCGATCCGATCCGATCCAATCAACTCAAATCCAATCCAATCCAATCCACTCCAATCTAATCCAATCCAATCCACTCCAATATAATCCAATCCAGTCCAATCCAATCCAATGTGATTGGATCCGATCCGATCCGATCCAATCAACTCAAATCCAATCCAATCCAATCCACTCCAATCCAATCCAATCCAATCCACTCCAATATAATCCAATCCACTCCAATCCAATCCGATCCGATCCGATCCGATCCAATCCAAACAACTCAAATCCAATCCAATCCAATCCAATCCACTCCAATCCAATCCACTCCAATCCACTCCAATCCAATCCAATCCAATCCACTCCAATCCAATCGAATCCAATCCACTCCAATCCAATCCAATCCACTCCAATCCAATCCAATCAACTCAAATCCAATCCAATCCAATCCACTCCAATCCAATCCAATCCAGTCCAATCCAATCCAATCTGATCCGATCCAATCCAATCCAATCCAATTAAATCCAATCCAATCCAATCCAATCCACTCCAATCCCATCCAATCCAATCCAATCCAATCCAATCCACTCCAATCCAATCCACTCCAATCCAATCCAATCCAATCCAATCCAAGTAAATGCAATCCAATCCAATCCACTCCAATCCATTCCAATCCAATCCACTCCAATCCAATCCACTCCAATCCAATCCAATCCACTCCAATCCAATCCAATCCAATCCACTCCAATCCAATCCAATCCATTCCAATCCACTCCAATCCAATCCACTCCAATCCAATCCAATCCACTCCAATCCAATCCAATCCACTCCAATCCAATCCAATCCAATCCAATCCAATCCACTCCAATTCAATCCAATCCAGTCCAATACAATCTAATCCGATCCGATCCAATCCAATCAAATTACATCCAATCCAATCCAATCCACTCCAATCCCATCTAATCCAATCCAATCCACTCCAATCCAATCCAATCCACTCCAATCCAATCCAATCCAATCCAATCCAAGTAAATGCAATCCAATCCAATCCACTCCAATCCATTCCAATCCAATCCACTCCAATCTAATCCACTCCAATCCAATCCACTTCAATCCAATCCAATCCAATCCAATTTAACCTAATCCAATGCAATCCAATCCAATTAAATCCAATCCAATCCACTCCAATCCAATCCAATCCAATCCAATCCAATCCACTCCAAGCCACGCCAACCCAATCCAATTCACCCCAATACAATCCACTCAATCCAATCCACTCCAATCCAATCCAATCCAATTAAATCCAATCCAATCCAATACACTCCAATCCAATCCACTCCAATACAATCCAATCGACTCCAATCCCATCCAATCCAATACACTCCACTCCAATCCAATCCAATCCAATCGACTCCACTCCAATCCAATCCAATCCAATCCAATCCAATCCAATCCACTCCAATCCAATCCAATCCACTCCAATCCAATCCATATCCCATCCACACCAATCCAATCCACTCCACTCCAATCCAATCGAATCCAATCCACTCCAATCCAATCCACTCCAATCCAATCCAATCAACTCAAATCCAATCCAATCCAATCCACTCCAATCCAATCCGGTCCAATCCAATCCAATCTGATCCGATCCAATCCAATCCAATCCAATCCAATTAAATCCAATCCAATCCAATCCAATCCACTCCAATCCCATCCAATCCAATCCAATCCACTCCAATCCAATCCAATCCACTCCAATCCAATCCAATCCAATCCAAGTAAATGCAATCCAATCCAATCCACTCCAATCCATTCCAATCCAATCCACTCCAATCCAATCCACTCCAATCCAATCCAATCCACTCCAATCCAATCCAATCCAATCCTATCCAATTTAATCAAATCCAATGCAATCCAATCCAATTAAATCCAATCCAATCCACTCCAATCCAATACAATCCAATCCAATCCACTCCAAGCCACGCCAACCCAATCCAATCCACCCCAATACAATCCACTCCAATCCAATCCACACCAATGCAATCCAATCCAATTAAATCCAATCCAATCCGATACACTCCAATCCAATCCACACCATTACAATCCAATCGACTCCAATCCCATCCAATCCAATACACTCCACTCCAATCCAATCCAATCCAATTGACTCCACTCCAATCCAATCCAATCCAATCCAATCCAATCCACTCCAATCCAATCCAATCCAATCCACTCCAATCCAATCCATATCCCAGCCACACAAATCCATTCCACTCCAATCCAATCCAATCCGAACCAATCCAATCCAATCCATTCCAATCCAATCCAATCCAATCCAATCCAATCCAGTCCAATCCAATCCAATGCGATTCGATCCGATCCGATCCAATCAACGCAAATCCAATCCAATCCACTCCAATCCAATCCAATCCAAACCACTCCAATATAATCCAATCCACTCCAATCCAATCTAATCCACTCCAATCCAATCCACCCAATCCAATCGAATCCACTCCAATCCGATCCGATCCGATCCAGTCCCATCCAATCCAATCCAATTAAATCCAATCCAATCCACTCCACTCCAATCCAATCCAATCCACGCCAATCCAATCCGATCCGATCCAATCCATTCCAATCAACTCCAATCCACTCCAATCCAATCGAATCCACTCCAATCCAATCCACTCCAATCCAATCCAATCCAATCGACTCCACTCCACTCCAATCCACTCCAATCCGATCCACTCCACTCCAATTCAATCCAATCCTAACCAATCCACTCCAATCCACTCCAATCAAATCCACTACAATCCACTCCATTCCAATCCAATCCAATCCACTCCAATCCAATCCAATCCAATTAAATCCAATCCAATCCACTCCACTCCAATCCAATCCAATCCACGCCAATCCAATCCGATCCGATCCAATCCATTCCAATCAACTCCAATCCACTCCAATCCAATCGAATCCACTCCAATCCAATCGACTCCAATCCAATCCAATCGACTCCACTCCACTCCAATCCACTCCAATCCGATCCACTCCACTCCAATTCAATCCAATCCTAACCAATCCACTCCAATCCACTCCAATCAAATCCACTACAATCCACTCCATTCCAATCCAATCCAATCCACTCCAATCCAATCCAATCCAATCCAATCCAATCCAATCCAATCCAATCCACTCCAATGCAATCCAATCCAATCAACTCAAATCCAATCCAATCCGATCCGATCCGATCCGATCCAATCCAATCCAATCCAATCAAATTAAATCCAATCCAATCCACTCCAATCCCATCCAATCCAATACAATCCAATCCACTCCACTCCACTCCAATCCAATCCACTCCAATCCAATCCACTCCAATCCAATCCAATCCAATCCAATCCGATCCGATCCAATCCAATCCAATCCAATCCAATCCAATTAAATCCAATCCAATCCAATCCACTCCAATCCCATTCAAACCAATCCAATCCAATTGAATCCAATCCAATCCGATACAATCCAATTAAATGCAATCCAATCCAATCCACTCCAATCCAATCCAACCCAATCCAATCCACTCCAATCCAATCCAATCCAATCCACTCCAATCCAATCCAATCTACTCCACTCCACTCCAATCCAATCCAATCCAATACAATCCAATCCAATCCAATTTAATCTAATCCAATGCAATCCAATCCAATTAAATCCAATCCAATCCACTCCAATCCAATCCAATCCAATCCAATCCACTCCAAGCCACGCCAACCCAATCCAATTCACCCCAATACAATCCACTCAATCCAATCCACTCCAATCCGATCCAATCCAATTAAATCCAATCCAATCCAATACACTCCAATCCAATCCACTCCAATACAATCCAATCGACTCCAATCCCATCCAATCCAATACACTCCACTCCAATCCAATCCAATCCAATCGACTCCACTCCAATCCAATCCAATCCAATCCAATCCAATCCAATCCAATCCACTCCAATCCAATCCATATCCCATCCACACCAATCCAATCCACTCCAATCCAATCCAATCTGAACCAATTCAATTCACTCCAAACCAATCCATTTTATTGGATTCCAATCCAGTCCAATCCAATCCAATGCGATTCGATCCGATCCGATCCAATCAACGCAAATCCAATCCAATCCACTCCAATCCAATCCAATCCAAACCACTCCAATATAATCCAATCCACTCCAATCCAATCTAATCCACTCCAATCCAATCCACCCAATCCAATCGAATCCACTCCAATCCGATCCGATCCGATCCAGTCCAATCCAATCCAATCCAATTAAATCCAATCCAATCCACTCCACTCCAATCCAATCCAATCCACGCCAATCCAATCCGATCCGATCCAATCCATTCCAATCAACTCCAATCCACTCCAATCCAATCGAATCCACTCCAATCCAATCCACTCCAATCCAATCCAATCCAATCGACTCCACTCCACTCCAATCCACTCCAATCCGATCCACTCCACTCCAATTCAATCCAATCCTAACCAATCCACTCCAATCCACTCCAATCAAATCCACTACAATCCACTCCATTCCAATCCAATCCAATCCACTCCAATCCAATCCAATCCAATCCAATCCAATCCAATCCAATCCACTCCAATGCAATCCAATCCAATCAACTCAAATCCAATCCAATCCGATCCGATCCGATCCGATCCAATCCAATCCAATCCAATCAAATTAAATCCAATCCAATCCACTCCAATCCCATCCAATCCAATACAATCCAATCCACTCCACTCCAATCCAATCCACTCCAATCCAATCCACTCCAATCCAATCCAATCCAATCCAATCCGATCCGATCCAATCCAATCCAATCCAATCCAATCCAATTAAATCCAATCCAATCCACTCCAATCCCATTCAAACCAATCCAATCCAATTGAATCCAATCCAATCCGATACAATCCAATTAAATGCAATCCAATCCAATCCACTCCAATCCAATCCAACCCAATCCAATCCACTCCAATCCAATCCAATCCACTCCAATCCAATCCAATCTACTCCACTCCACTCCAATCCAATCCAATCCAATACAATCCAATCCAATCCAATTTAATCTAATCCAATGCAATCCAATCCAATTAAATCCAATCCAATCCACTCCAATCCAATCCAATCCAATCCAATCCACTCCAAGCCACGCCAACCCAATCCAATTCACCCCAATACAATCCACTCAATCCAATCCACTCCAATCCGATCCAATCCAATTAAATCCAATCCAATCCAATACACTCCAATCCAATCCACTCCAATACAATCCAATCGACTCCAATCCCATCCAATCCAATACACTCCACTCCAATCCAATCCAATCCAATCGACTCCACTCCAATCCAATCCAATCCAATCCAATCCACTCCAATCCAATCCAATCCACTCCAATCCAATCCATATCCCATCCACACCAATCCAATCCACTCCAATCCAATCCAATCCAATCTGAACCAATTCAATTCACTCCAAACCAATCCATTTTATTGGATTCCAATCCAGTCCAATCCAATCCAATGTGATTCGATTCGATCCGATCCGATCCAATCAACTCAAATCCAATCCAATCCAATCCACTCCAATCTAATCCAATCCAATCCACTCCAATATAATCCAATCCAGTCCAATCCAATCCAATGTGATTGGATCCGATCCGATCCGATCCAATCAACTCAAATCCAATCCAATCCAATCCACTCCAATCCAATCCAATCCAATCCACTCCAATATAATCCAATCCACTCCAATCCAATCCGATCCGATCCGATCCGATCCGATCCAATCCAAACAACTCAAATCCAATCCAATCCAATCCAATCCACTCCAATCCAATCCACTCCAATCCACTCCAATCCAATCCAATCCAATCCAATCCACTCCAATCCAATCGAATCCAATCCACTCCAATCCAATCCAATCCACTCCAATCCAATCCAATCAACTCAAATCCAATCCAATCCAATCCACTCCAATCCAATCCAATCCAGTCCAATCCAATCCAATCTGATCCGATCCAATCCAATCCAATCCAATTAAATCCAATCCAATCCAATCCAATCCACTCCAATCCCATCCAATCCAATCCAATCCAATCCAATCCACTCCAATCCAATCCACTCCAATCCAATCCAATCCAATCCAAGTAAATGCAATCCAATCCAATCCACTCCAATCCATTCCAATCCAATCCACTCCAATCCAATCCACTCCAATCCAATCCAATCCACTCCAATCCAATCCAATCCAATCCACTCCAATCCAATCCAATCCATTCCAATCCACTCCAATCCAATCCACTCCAATCCAATCCAATCCACTCCAATCCAATCCAATCCACTCCAATCCAATCCAATCCAATCCACTCCAATTCAATCCAATCCAGTCCAATACAATCTAATCCGATCCGATCCAATCCAATCAAATTACATCCAATACAATCCAATCCACTCCAATCCCATCTAATCCAATCCAATCCACTCCAATCCAATCCAATCCACTCCAATCCAATCCAATCCAATCCAATCCAAGTAAATGCAATCCAATCCAATCCACTCCAATCCATTCCAATCCAATCCACTCCAATCTAATCCACTCCAATCCAATCCACTTCAATCCAATCCAATCCAATCCAATTTAACCTAATCCAATGCAATCCAATCCAATTAAATCCAATCCAATCCACTCCAATCCAATCCAATCCAATCCACTCCAAGCCACGCCAACCCAATCCAATTCACCCCAATACAATCCACTCAATCCAATCCACTCCAATCCAATCCAATCCAATTAAATCCAATCCAATCCAATACACTCCAATCCAATCCACTCCAATACAATCCAATCGACTCCAATCCCATCCAATCCAATACACTCCACTCCAATCCAATCCAATCCAATCGACTCCACTCCAATCCAATCCAATCCAATCCAATCCAATCCAATCCACTCCAATCCAATCCATATCCCATCCACACCAATCCAATCCACTCCAATCCAATCCAATCTGAACCAATTCAATCCACTCCAATCCAATCCATTCCAATCGAATCCAATCCAGTCCAATCCAATCCAATGTGATTCGATTCGATCCGATCCAATCCAATCAACTCAAATCCAATCCAATCCAATCCAATCCACTCCAATCTAATCCAATCCAATCCACTCCAATATAATCCAATCCAGTCCAATCCAATCCAATGTGATTGGATCCGATCCGATCCGATCCAATCAACTCAAATCCAATCCAATCCAATCCACTCCAATCCAATCCAATCCAATCCACTCCAATATAATCGAATCCACTCCAATCCAATCCGATCCGATCCGATCCGATCCAATCCAAACAACTCAAATCCAATCCAATCCAATCCACTCCAATCCAATCCACTCCAATCCACTCCAATCCAATCCAATCCAATCCACTCCACTCCAATCCAATCGAATCCAATCCACTCCAATCCAATCCACTCCAATCCAATCCAATCAACTCAAATCCAATCCAATCCAATCCACTCCAATCCAATCCAGTCCAATCCAATCCAATCTGATCCGATCCAATCCAATCCAATCCAATCCAATTAAATCCAATCCAATCCAATCCAATCCACTCCAATCCCATCCAATCCAATCCAATCCACTCCAATCCAATCCAATCCACTCCAATCCAATCCAATCCAATCCAGGTAAATGCAATCCAATCCAATCCACTCCAATCCATTCCAATCCAATCCACTCCAATCCAATCCACTCCAATCCAATCCAATCCACTCCAATCCAATCCAATCCAATCCAATCCAATTTAATCAAATCCAATGCAATCCAATCCAATTAAATCCAATCCAATCCACTCCAATCCAATACAATCCAATCCAATCCACTCCAAGCCACGCCAACCCAATCCAATCCACCCCAATACAATCCACTCCAATCCAATCCACACCAATGCAATCCAATCCAATTAAATCCAATCCAATCCAATACACTCCAATCCAATCCACTCCATTACAATCCAATCGACTCCAATCCCATCCAATCCAATACACTCCACTCCAATCCAATCCAATCCAATTGACTCCACTCCAATCCAATCCAATCCAATCCAATCCAATCCACTCCAATCCAATCCAATCCAATCCACTCCAATCCAATCCATATCCCAGCCACACAAATCCATTCCACTCCAATCCAATCCAATCCGAACCAATCCAATCCAATCCATTCCAATCCAATCCAATCCAATCCAATCCAGTCCAATCCAATCCAATGCGATTCGATCCGATCCGATCCAATCAACGCAAATCCAATCCAATCCACTCCAATCCAATCCAATCCAAACCACTCCAATATAATCCAATCCACTCCAATCCAATCTAATCCACTCCAATCCAATCCACCCAATCCAATCGAATCCACTCCAATCCGATCCGATCCGATCCAGTCCAATCCAATCCAATCCAATCCAATTAAATCCAATCCAATCCACTCCACTCCAATCCAATCCAATCCACGCCAATCCATTCCGATCCGATCCAATCCATTCCAATCAACTCCAATCCACTCCAATCCAATCGAATCCACTCCAATCCAATCCACTCCAATCCAATCCAATCGACTCCACTCCACTCCAATCCACTCCAATCCGATCCACTCCACTCCAATTCAATCCAATCCTAACCAATCCACTCCAATCCACTCCAATCAAATCCACTCCAATACAATTTACTCCAATCCACTCATATCCAAACCACTCCAATCCAATCCACGTCAATCCAATCCAATCCAATCCAATCCAAACCACTCCACTCCACTCCCATCTATTCCAATCCAATCCAACCCATTCCAATCCACTCCAATCCAATCCACTCCAATCCAATCCAATCTGATCCGATCCAATCCAAGCAAATCCAAATCAATCCACTCGAATCCAATTCACTCCAATCCAATCCAATCCAAAGCAATCCACGCCAATCCAATCCACTCCAAACCAATCCACTCCAATCCAATCCAATCCAATACAATCCGAACCAATCCAATCCACTCCAATCCAAACCAAACCAATCCAATCGAATCCACTCCAATCCAATCCAATCCACTCCACTCCAATCCAATCCAATCCAATCCAATCCAATCCACTCCAATCCAATCCAATCCAATCCACTACAATCCAATCGAATCCAATCAACTCCAATCCAATCCAATCCGATCCGATCCGATCCAATCCAATCAACTCAAATCCAATCCAATCCAATCCAATCCACTCCAATCCAATCCACTACAATCCACTCCATTCCAATCCAATCCAATCCACTCCAATCCAATCCAATCCAATCCAATCCAATCCAATCCAATCCACTCCAATGCAATCCAATCAACTCAAATCCAATCCAATCCGATCCGATCCGATCCAATCCAATCCAATCCAATCCACTACAATCCAATCGAATCCAATCAACTCCAATCCAATCCAATCCGATCCGATCCGATCCAATCCAATCAACTCAAATCCAATCCAATCCGATCCCATCCAATCCAATCCAATCCAATCCACTCCAATCCATTCCAATCCAATCCAATCCACTCCAATCCAATCCACTCCAATCCAATCCACTCCAATCCAATCCAATCCAATCCAATCCAATTTAATCAAATCCAATGCAATCCAATCCAATTAAATCCAATCCAATCCACTCCAATCCAATACAATCCAATCCAATCCACTCCAAGCCACGCCAACCCAATCCAATCCACCCCAATACAATCCACTCCAATCCAATCCACACCAATGCAATCCAATCCAATTAAATCCAATCCAATCCAATACACTCCAATCCAATCCACTCCATTACAATCCAATCGACTCCAATCCCATCCAATCCAATACACTCCACTCCAATCCAATCCAATCCAATTGACTCCACTCCAATCCAATCCAATCCAATCCAATCCACTCCAATCCAATCCAATCCAATCCACTCCAATCCAATCCATATCCCAGCCACACAAATCCATTCCACTCCAATCCAATCCAATCCGAACCAATCCAATCCAATCCATTCCAATCCAATCCAATCCAATCCAATCCAGTCCAATCCAATCCAATGCGATTCGATCCGATCCGATCCAATCAACGCAAATCCAATCCAATCCACTCCAATCCAATCCAATCCAAACCACTCCAATATAATCCAATCCACTCCAATCCAATCCAATCCACTCCAATCCAATCCACCCAATCCAATCGAATCCACTCCAATCCGATCCGATCCGATCCAGTCCAATCCAATCCAATCCAATTAAATCCAATCCAATCCACTCCACTCCAATCCAATCCAATCCACGCCAATCCAATCCGATCCGATCCAATCCATTCCAATCAACTCCAATCCACTCCAATCCAATCGAATCCACTCCAATCCAATCCACTCCAATCCAATCCAATCCAATCGACTCCACTCCACTCCAATCCACTCCAATCCGATCCACTCCACTCCAATTCAATCCAATCCTAACCAATCCACTCCAATCCACTCCAATCAAATCCACTCCAATTCAATTTACTCCAATCCACTCATATCCAAACCACTCCAATCCAATCCACGTCAATCCAATCCAATCCAATCCAATCCAAACCACTCCACTCCACTCCCATCTATTCCAATCCAATCCAACCCATTCCAATCCACTCCAATCCAATCCACTCCAATCCAATCCAATCTGATCCGATCCAATCCAAGCAAATCCAAATCAATCCACTCGAATCCAATTCACTCCAATCCAATCCAATCCAAAGCAATCCACGCCAATCCAATCCACTCCAAACCAATCCACTCCAATCCAATCCAATCCAATACAATCCGAACCAATCCAATCCACTCCAATCCAAACCAAACCAAACCAATCCAATCCAATCCACTCCAATCCAATCCAATCCAATCCAATCCACTCCACTCCAATCCAATCCAATCCAATCCAATCCAATCCAATCCACTCCAATCCAATCCAATCAAATCCAATCCACTACAATCCAATCGAATCCAATCAATTCCAATCCAATCCAATCCGATCCGATCCGATCCAATCCAATCAACTCAAATCCAATCCAATCCAATCCAATCCACTCCAATCCAATCCACTACAATCCACTCCATTCCAATCCAATCCAATCCACTCCAATCCAATCCAATCCAATCCAATCCACTCCAATGCAATCCAATCAACTCAAATCCAATCCAATCCAATCCGATCCGATCCGATCCAATCCAATCCAATCCAATCCAATCCAATCAAATTAAATCCAATCCAATCCACTCCAATCCCATCCAATCCAATCCAATCCAATCCACTCCAATCCAATCCACTCCAATCCAATCCACTCCAATCCAATCCAATCCAATCCGATCCGATCCAATCCAATCCAATCCAATCCAATTAAATCCAATCCAATCCAATCCACTCCAATCCCATTCAAACCAATCCAATCCAATTGAATCCAATCCAATCCGATACAATCCAATTAAATGCAATCCAATCCAATCCACTCCAATCCAATCCAACCCAATCCAATCCACTCCAATCCAATCCAATCCACTCCACTCCAATCCAATCCAATCCACTCCACTCCACTCCAATCCAATACAATCCAATACAATCCAATCCAATCCAAT
Source organism: Mustelus asterias (assembly GCF_964213995.1). Lineage (NCBI taxonomy): Eukaryota > Metazoa > Chordata > Chondrichthyes > Carcharhiniformes > Triakidae > Mustelus > Mustelus asterias. The sequence continues at coordinate 2,279,620 of NC_135808.1, read as the reverse complement.
TTAATCTAATCCAATGCAATCCAATCCAATTAAATCCAATCCAATCCACTCCAATCCAATCCAATCCAATCCAATCCAATCCAATCCACTCCAAGCCACGCCAACCCAATCCAATTCACCCCAATACAATCCACTCAATCCAATCCACTCCAATCCGATCCAATCCAATTAAATCCAATCCAATCCAATACACTCCAATCCAATCCACTCCAATACAATCCAATCGACTCCAATCCCATCCAATCCAATACACTCCACTCCAATCCAATCCAATCCAATCGACTCCACTCCAATCCAATCCAATCCAATCCAATCCAATCCACTCCAATCCAATCCAATCCACTCCAATCCAATCCATATCCCATCCACACCAATCCAATCCACTCCAATCCAATCCAATCTGAACCAATTCAATCCACTCCAAACCTATCCATTTTATTGGATTCCAATCCAGTCCAATCCAATCCAATGTGATTCGATTCGATCCGATCCGATCCGATCCAATCAACTCAAATCCAATCCAATCCAATCCAATCCAATCCACTCCAATCTAATCCAATCCAATCCACTCCAAAATAATCCAATCCAGTCCAATCCAATCCAATGTGATTGGATCCGATCCGATCCGATCCAATCAACTCAAATCCAATCCAATCCAATCCACTCCAATCCAATCCAATCCAATCCACTCCAATATAATCCAATCCACTCCAATCCAATCTGATCCGATCCGATCCAATCCAAACAACTCAAATCCAATCCAATCCAATCCAATCCACTCCAATCCAATCCACTCCAATCCACTCCAATCCAATCCAATCCACTCCAATCCAATCGAATCCAATCCACTCCAATCCAATCCACTCCAATCCAATCCAATCAACTCAAATCCAATCCAATCCAATCCAATCCACTCCAATCCAATCCAATCCAGTCCAATCCAATCCAATCTGATCCGATCCAATCCAATCCAATCCAATTAAATCCAATCCACTCCAATCCAATCCAATCCAGTCCAATCCAATCCAATCTGATCCGATCCAATCCAATCCAATCCAATTAAATCCAATCCAATCCAATCCAATCCACTCCAATCCCATCCAATCCAATCCAATCCAATCCACTCCAATCCAATCCACTCCAATCCAATCCAATCCAATCCAAGTAAATGCAATCCAATCCAATCCACTCCAATCCATTACAATCCAATCCACTCCAATCCAATCCAATCCACTCCAATCCAATCCAATCCACTCCAATCCAATCCAATCCACTCCAATCCAATCCAATCCATTCCAATCCACTCCAATCCAATCCACTCCAATCCAGTCCAATCCACTCCAATCCAATCCAATCCAATCCACTCCAATCCAATCCAATCCAATCCAATCCACTCCAATTCAATCCAATCCAGTCCAATCCAATCTAATCCGATCCGATCCAATCCAATCCAATCAAATTACCTCCAATCCAATCCAATCCACTCCAATCCCATCTAATCCAATCCAATCCACTCCAATCCAATCCAATCCACTCCAATCCAATCCAATCCAATCCAATCCAATCCAAGTAAATGCAATCCAATCCAATCCACTTCAATCCATTCCAATCCAATCCACTCCAATCTAATCCACTCCAATCCAATCCACTTCAATACAATCCAATCCAATCCAATTTAATCTAATCCAATGCAATCCAATCCAATTAAATCCAATCCAATCCAATCCACTCCAATTCAATCCAATCCAATCCAATCCAATCCAATCCAATCCACTCCAAGCCACGCCAACCCAATCCAATTCACCCCAATACAATCCACTCAATCCAATCCACTCCAATCCAATCCAATCCAATTAAGTCCAATCCAATCCAATACACTCCAATCCAATCCACTCCAATACAATCCAATCGACTCCAATCCCATCCAATCCAATACACTCCACTCCAATCCAATCCAATCCAATCCACTCCAATCCAATCCACTACAATCCACTCCATTCCAATCCAATCCAATCCAATCCACTCCACTCCAATCCAATCCAATCCAATCCAATCCAATCCAATCCAATCCAATGCAATCCAATCAACTCAAATCCAATCCAATCCAATCCGATCCGATCCAATCCAATCCAATCCAATCAAATTAAATCCAATCCAATCCACTCCAATCCCATCCAATCCAATCCAATCCAATCCAATCCAATCCACTCCAATCCATTCCAATCCAATCCACTCCAATCCAATCCACTCCAATCCAATCCAATCCACTCCAATCCAATCCAATCCAATCCAATTTAATCAAATCCAATGCAATCCAATCCAATTAAATCCAATCCAATCCACTCCAATCCAATACAATCCAATCCAATCCACTCCAAGCCACGCCAACCCAATCCAATCCACCCCAATACAATCCACTCCAATCCAATCCACACCAATGCAATCCAATCCAATTAAATCCAATCCAATCCAATACACTCCAATCCAATCCACTCCATTACAATCCAATCGACTCCAATCCCATCCAATCCAATACACTCCACTCCAATCCAATCCAATCCAATTGACTCCACTCCAATCCAATCCAATCCAATCCAATCCACTCCAATCCAATCCAATCCAATCCACTCCAATCCAATCCATATCCCAGCCACACAAATCCATTCCACTCCAATCCAATCCAATCCGAACCAATCCAATCCAATCCATTCCAATCCAATCCAATCCAATCCAATCCAGTCCAATCCAATCCAATGCGATTCGATCCGATCCGATCCGATCCAATCAACGCAAATCCAATCCAATCCACTCCAATCCAATCCAATCCAAACCACTCCAATATAATCCAATCCACTCCAATCCAATCCAATCCACTCCAATCCAATCCACCCAATCCAATCGAATCCACTCCAATCCGATCCGATCCGATCCAGTCCAATCCAATCCAATCCAATCCAATTAAATCCAATCCAATCCACTCCACTCCAATCCAATCCAATCCACGCCAATCCAATCCGATCCGATCCAATCCATTCCAATCAACTCCAATCCACTCCAATCCAATCGAATCCACTCCAATCCAATCCACTCCAATCCAATCCAATCGACTCCACTCCACTCCAATCCACTCCAATCCGATCCACTCCACTCCAATTCAATCCAATCCTAACCAATCCACTCCAATCCACTCCAATCAAATCCACTCCAATACAATTTACTCCAATCCACTCATATCCAAACCACTCCAATCCAATCCACGTCAATCCAATCCAATCCAATCCAAACCACTCCACTCCACTCCCATCTATTCCAATCCAATCCAACCCATTCCAATCCACTCCAATCCAATCCACTCCAATCCAATCCAATCTGATCCGATCCAATCCAAGCAAATCCAAATCAATCCACTCCAATCCAATTCACTCCAATCCAATCCAATCCAAAGCAATCCACGCCAATCCAATCCACTCCAAACCAATCCACTCCAATCCAATCCAATCCAATCCAATACAATCCGAACCAATCCAATCCACTCCAATCCAAACCAAACCAATCCAATCCACTCCAATCCAATCCAATCCAATCCACTCCACTCCAATCCAATCCAATCCAATCCAATCCAATCCAATCCACTCCAATCCAATCCAATCCAATCCACTACAATCCAATCGAATCCAATCAACTCCAATCCAATCCAATCCGATCCGATCCGATCCAATCCAATCAACTCAAATCCAATCCAATCCAATCCAATCCACTCCAATCCAATCCACTACAATCCACTCCATTCCAATCCAATCCAATCCACTCCAATCCAATCCAATCCAATCCAATGCAATCCAATCAACTCAAATCCAATCCAATCCAATCCGATCCGATCCGATCCGATCCAATCCAATCCAATCCAATCAAATTAAATCCAATCCAATCCACTCCAATCCCATCCAATCCAATCCAATCCAATCCACTCCAATCCAATCCACTCCACTCCAATCCAATCCACTCCAATCCAATCCAATCCAATCCAATCCGATCCGATCCAATCCAATCCAATCCAATCCAATTAAATCCAATCCAATCCAATCCACTCCACTCCAATCCCATTCAAACCAATCCAATCCAATTGAATCCAATCCAATCCGATACAATCCAATTAAATGCAATCCAAACCAATCCACTCCAATCCAATCCAACCCAATCCAATCCACTCCAATCCGATCCAATCCACTCCAATCCAATCCAATCCAATCCACTCCACTCCACTCCAATCCAATCCAATCCAATACAATCCAATCCAATCCAATTTAATCTAATCCAATGCAATCCAATCCAATTAAATCCAATCCAATCCACTCCAATCCAATCCAATCCAATCCAATCCAATCCACTCCAAGCCACGCCAACCCAATCCAATTCACCCCAATACAATCCACTCAATCCAATCCACTCCAATCCGATCCAATCCAATTAAATCCAATCCAATCCAATACACTCCAATCCAATCCACTCCAATACAATCCAATCGACTCCAATCCCATCCAATCCAATACACTCCACTCCAATCCAATCCAATCCAATCGACTCCACTCCAATCCAATCCAATCCAATCCAATCCACTCCAATCCAATCCAATCCACTCCAATCCAATCCATATCCCATCCACACCAATCCAATCCACTCCAATCCAATCCAATCTGAACCAATTCAATCCACTCCAAACCAATCCATTTTATTGGATTCCAATCCAGTCCAATCCAATCCAATGTGATTCGATTCGATCCGATCCGATCCAATCAACTCAAATCCAATCCAATCCAATCCAATCCACTCCAATCTAATCCAATCCAATCCACTCCAATATAATCCAATCCAGTCCAATCCAATCCAATGTGATTGGATCCGATCCGATCCGATCCAATCAACTCAAATCCAATCCAATCCAATCCAATCCACTCCAATCCAATCCAATCCAATCCACTCCAATATAATCCAATCCACTCCAATCCAATCTGATCCGATCCGATCCGATCCAATCCAAACAACTCAAATCCAATCCAATCCAATCCAATCCACTCCAATCCAATCCACTCCAATCCACTCCAATCCAATACAATCCAATCCACTCCAATCCAATCGAATCCAATCCACTCCAATCCAATCCACTCCAATCCAATCCAATCAACTCAAATCCAATCCAATCCAATCCACTCCAATCCAATCCAGTCCAATCCAACCCAATCTGATCCGATTCAATCCAATCCAATCCAATTAAATCCAATCCAATCCAATCCAATCCACTCCAATCCCATCCAATCCAATCCAATCCAATCCAATCCACTCCAATCCAATCCAATCCAAACCACTCCAATATAATCCAATCCACTCCAATCCAATCCAATCCACTCCAATCCAATCCACCCAATCCAATCGAATCCACTCCAATCCGATCCGATCCGATCCAGTCCAATCCAATCCAATCCAATCCAATTAAATCCAATCCAATCCACTCCACTCCAATCCAATCCAATCCACGCCAATCCAATCCGATCCGATCCAATCCATTCCAATCAACTCCAATCCACTCCAATCCAATCGAATCCACTCCAATCCAATCCACTCCAATCCAATCCAATCGACTCCACTCCACTCCAATCCACTCCAATCCGATCCACTCCACTCCACTCCAATTCAATCCAATCCTAACCAATCCACTCCAATCCACTCCAATCAAATCCACTCCAATACAATTTACTCCAATCCACTCATATCCAAACCACTCCAATCCAATCCACGTCAATCCAATCCAATCCAATCCAAACCACTCCACTCCACTCCCATCTATTCCAATCCAATCCAACCCATTCCAATCCACTCCAATCCAATCCACTCCAATCCAATCCAATCTGATCCGATCCAATCCAAGCAAATCCAAATCAATCCACTCCAATCCAATTCACTCCAATCCAATCCAATCCAAAGCAATCCACGCCAATCCAATCCACTCCAAACCAATCCACTCCAATCCAATCCAATCCAATACAATCCGAACCAATCCAATCCACTCCAATCCAAACCAAACCAATCCAATCCAATCCACTCCAATCCAATCCAATCCAATCCACTCCACTCCACTCCAATCCAATCCAATCCAATCCAATCCAATCCACTCCAATCCAATCCAATCCAATCCAATCCACTACAATCCAATCGAATCCAATCAACTCCAATCCAATCCAATCCGATCCGATCCGATCCGATCCAATCCAATCAACTCAAATCCAATCCAATCCAATCCAATCCACTCCAATCCAATCCACTACAATCCACTCCATTCCAATCCAATCCAATCCACTCCAATCCAATCCAATCCAATCCAATGCAATCCAATCAACTCAAATCCAATCCAATCCAATCCGATCCGATCCGATCCAATCCAATCCAATCCAATCAAATTAAATCCAATCCAATCCACTCCAATCCCATCCAATCCAATCCAATCCAATCCACTCCAATCCAATCCACTCCACTCCAATCCAATCCACTCCAATCCAATCCAATCCAATCCAATCCGATCCGATCCAATCCAATCCAATCCAATCCAATTAAATCCAATCCAATCCAATCCACTCCACTCCAATCCCATTCAAACCAATCCAATCCAATTGAATCCAATCCAATCCGATACAATACAATTAAATGCAATCCAATCCAATCCACTCCAATCCAATCCAACCCAATCCAATCCACTCCAATCCGATCCAATCCACTCCAATCCAATCCAATCCAATCCACTCCACTCCACTCCAATCCAATCCAATCCAATACAATCCAATCCAATCCAATTTAATCTAATCCAATGCAATCCAATCCAATTAAATCCAATCCAATCCACTCCAATCCAATCCAATCCAATCCAATCCAATCCACTCCAAGCCACGCCAACCCAATCCAATTCACCCCAATACAATCCACTCAATCCAATCCACTCCAATCCGATCCAATCCAATTAAATCCAATCCAATCCAATACACTCCAATCCAATCCACTCCAATACAATCCAATCGACTCCAATCCCATCCAATCCAATACACTCCACTCCAATCCAATCCAATCCAATCGACTCCACTCCAATCCAATCCAATCCAATCCACTCCAATCCAATCCAATCCACTCCAATCCAATCCATATCCCATCCACACCAATCCAATCCACTCCAATCCAATCCAATCTGAACCAATTCAATCCACTCCAAACCAATCCATTTTATTGGATTCCAATCCAGTCCAATCCAATCCAATGTGATTCGATTCGATCCGATCCGATCCGATCCAATCAACTCAAATCCAATCCAATCCAATCCAATCCACTCCAATCTAATCCAATCCAATCCACTCCAATATAATCCAATCCAGTCCAATCCAATCCAATGTGATTGGATCCGATCCGATCCGATCCAATCAACTCAAATCCAATCCAATCCAATCCACTCCAATCCAATCCAATCCAATCCACTCCAATATAATCCAATCCACTCCAATCCAATCTGATCCGATCCGATCCAATCCAAACAACTCAAATCCAATCCAATCCAATCCAATCCACTCCAATCCAATCCACTCCAATCCACTCCAATCCAATCCAATCCAATCCACTCCAATCCAATCGAATCCAATCCACTCCAATCCAATCCACTCCAATCCAATCCAATCAACTCAAATCCAATCCAATCCAATCCACTCCAATCCAATCCAATCCAGTCCAATCCAATCCAATCTGATCCGATTCAATCCAATCCAATCCAATTAAATCCAATCCAATCCAATCCAATCCACTCCAATCCCATCCAATCCAATCCAATCCAATCCAATCCACTCCAATCCAATCCACTCCAATCCAATCCAATCCAATCCAAGTAAATGCAATCCAATCCAATCCACTCCAATCCATTCCAATCCAATCCACTCCAATCCAATCCAATCCACTCCAATCCAATCCAATCCATTCCAATCCACTCCAATCCAATCCACTCCAATCCAATCCAATCCACTCCAATCCAATCCAATCCTCTCCAATCCAATCCAATCCAATCCAATCCACTCCAATTCAATCCAATCCAGTCCAATACAATCTAATCCGATCCGATCCAATCCAATCCAATCAAATTACCTCCAATCCAATCCAATCCACTCCAATCCCATCTAATCCAATCCAATCCACTCCAATCCAATCCAATCCACTCCAATCCAATCCAATCCAATCCAATCCAATCCAATCCAAGTAAATGCAATCCAATCCAATCCACTTCAATCCATTCCAATCCAATCCACTCCAATCTAATCCACTCCAATCCAATCCACTTCAATACAATCCAATCCAATCCAATTTAATCTAATCCAATGCAATCCAATCCAATTAAATCCAATCCAATCCACTCCAATCCAATCCAATCCAATCCAATCCACTCCAAGCCACGCCAACCCAATCCAATTCACCCCAATACAATCCACTCAATCCAATCCACTCCAATCCAATCCAATCCAATTAAATCCAATCCAATCCAATACACTCCAATCCAATCCACTCCAATACAATCCAATCGACTCCAATCCCATCCAATCCAATACACTCCACTCCAATCCAATCCAATCCAATCCAATCGACTCCACTCCAATCCAATCCAATCCAATCCAATCCAATCCAATCCACTCCAATCCAATCCAATCCACTCCAATCCAATCCATATCCCATCCACACCAATCCAATCCACTCCAATCCAATCCAATCTGAACCAATTCAATCCACTCCAATCCAATCCATTCCAATCGAATCCAATCCAGTCCAATCCAGTCCAATGTGATTCGATTCGATCCGATCCAATCCAATCAACTCAAATCCAATCCAATCCAATCCAATCCAATCCACTCCAATCTAATCCAATCCAATCCACTCCAATATAATCCAATCCAGTCCAATCCAATCCAATGTGATTGGATCCGATCCGATCCGATCCGATCCGATCCAATCAACTCAAATCCAATCCAATCCAATCCACTCCAATCCAATCCAATCCAATCCACTCCAATATAATCGAATCCACTCCAATCCAATCCGATCCGATCCAATCCAAACAACTCAAATCCAATCCAATCCAATCCACTCCAATCCAATCCACTCCAATCCACTCCAATCCAATCCAATCCAATCCACTCCACTCCAATCCAATCCAATCCAATCCAATCCACTCCAATCCAATCAACTCAAATCCAATCCAATCCAATCCACTCCAATCCAATCCGGTCCAATCCAATCCAATCTGATCCGATCCAATCCAATCCAATCCAATCCAATTAAATCCAATCCAATCCAATCCAATCCACTCCAATCCCATCCAATCCAATCCAATCCAGTCCAATCCAATCCAATCCACTCCAATCCAATCCAATCCAATCCAAGTAAATGCAATCCAATCCAATTCACTCCAATCCATTCCAATCCAATCCACTCCAATCCAATCCACTCCAATCCAATCCAATCCACTCCAATCCAATCCAATCCTATCCAATTTAATCAAATCCAATGCAATCCAATCCAATTAAATCCAATCCAATCCACTCCAATTCAATACAATCCAATCCAATCCACTCCAAGCCACGCCAACCCAATCCAATCCACCCCAATACAATCCACTCCAATCCAATCCACACCAATGCAATCCAATCCAATTAAATCCAATCCAATCCGATACACTCCAATCCAATCCACTCCATTACAATCCAATCGACTCCAATCCCATCCAATCCAATACACTCCACTCCAATCCAATCCAATCCAATTGACTCCACTCCAATCCAATCCAATCCAATCCACTCCAATCCAATCCAATCCAATCCACTCCAATCCAATCCATATCCCAGCCACACAAATCCATTCCACTCCAATCCAATCCAATCCGAACCAATCCAATCCAATCCATTCCAATCCAATCCAATCCAATCCAATCCAGTCCAATCCAATCCAATGCGATTCGATCCGATCCGATCCAATCAACGCAAATCCAATCCAATCCTCTCCAATCCAATCCAATCCAAACCACTCCAATATAATCCAATCCACTCCAATCCAATCCAATCCACTCCAATCCAATCCACCCAATCCAATCGAATCCACTCCAATCCGATCCGATCCGATCCAATCCAGTCCAATCCAATCCAATCCAATTAAATCCAATCCAATCCACTCCACTCCAATCCAATCCAATCCACGCCAATCCAATCCGATCCGATCCAATCCATTCCAATCAACTCCAATCCACTCCAATCCAATCGAATCCACTCCAATCCAATCGAATCCACTCCAATCCAATCCACTCCAATCCAATCCAATCGACTCCACTCCACTCCAATCCACTCCAATCCGATCCACTCCACTCCAATTCAATCCAATCCTAACCAATCCACTCCAATACACTCCAATCAAATCCACTCCAATACAATTTACTCCAATCCACTCATATCCAAACCACTCCAATCCAATCCACGTCAATCCAATCCAATCCAATCCAATCCAAACCACTCCACTCCACTCCCATCTATTCCAATCCAATCCAGCCCATTCCAATCCACTCCAATCCAATCCACTCCAATCCAATCCAATCTGATCCGATCCAATCCAAGCAAATCCAAATCAATCCACTCGAATACAATTCACTCCAATCCAATCCAATCCAAAGCAATCCACGCCAATCCAATCCACTCCAAACCAATCCACTCCAATCCAATCCAATCCAATACAATCCGAACCAATCCAATCCACTCCAATCCAATCCATTCCAATCCAATCCAATCCAGTTCAATCCAATCCAATGTGATTCGATCCGATCCGATCCGATCCGATCCAATCAACTCAAATCCAATCCAATCCACTCCAATCCAATCCAATCCAATCCAATCCACTCCAATATAATCCAATCCAGTCCAATCCAATCCAATGTGATTCGATCCGATCCGATCCGATATGATCCGATCAACTCAAATCCAATCCAATCCAATCCACTCCAATCCAATCCAATCCACTCCAATATAATCCAATCCACTCCAATCCAATCCAATCCGATCCGATCCGATCAAATCCAATCAACTCAAATCCAATCCAATCCAATCCACTCCAATCCAATCCACTCCAATCCACTCCAATCCATTCCAATCCAATCCAATCCAATCGAATCTAATCCACTCCAATCCAATCCAATCCAAGTAAATGCAATCCAATCCAATTCACTCCAATCCATTCCAATCCACTCCAATCCAATCCACTCCAATCCAATCCAATCCACTCCAATCCAATCCAATCCAATCCACTCCAATCCAATCCAATCCAATCCACTCCAATTCAATCCAATCCAGTCCAATACAATCTAATCCGATCCGATCCAATCCAATCCAATCCAATCCAATCAAATTACATCCAATCCAATCCAATCCACTCCAATCCCATCTAATCCAATCCAATCCACTCCAATCCAATCCAATCCACTCCAATCCAATCCAATCCAATCCAATCCAATCCAATCCAATCTAATCCACTCGAATCCAATCCAATCCAATCCACTTCAATACAATCCAATCCAATCCAATTTAATCTAATCCAATGCAATCCAATCCAATTAAATCCAATCCAATCCACTCCTATCCAATCCAATCCAATCCAATCCAATCCACTCCAAGCCACGCCAACCCAATCCAATTCACCCCAATACAATCCAATCAATCCAATCCACTCCAATCCAATCCAATCCAATTAAATCCAATCCAATCCAATACACTCCAATCCAATCCACTCCAATACAATCCAATCGACTCCAATCCAATACACTCCACTCCAATCCAATCCAATCGACTCCACTCCAATCCAATCCAATCCAATCCAATCCACTCCAATCCAATCCAATCCACTCCAATCCAATCCATATCCCATCCACACCAATCCAATCCACTCCAATCCAATCCAATCTGAACCAATTCAATCCACTCCAATCCAATCCATTCCAATCGAATCCAATCCAGTCCAATCCAATCCCATGTGATTCGATTCGATCCGATCCGATCCAATCAACTCAAATCCAATCCAATCGAATCCAATCCAATCCAATCCACTCCAATCTAATCCAATCCAATCCACTCCAATATAATCCAATCCAGTCCAATCCAATCCAATGTGATTGGAACCGATCCGATCCGATCCGATCCAATCAACTCAAATCCAATCCAATCCAATCCACTCCAATCCAATCCAATCCAATCCACTCCAATATAATCCAATCCACTCCAATCCAATCCGATCCGGTCTGATCCGATCCGATCCAATCCAAACAACTCAAATCCAATCCAATCCAATCCAATCCACTCCAATCCAATCCACTCCAATCCACTCCAATCCAATCCAATCCAATCCAACTCCAATCCAATCGAATCCAATCCACTCCAATCCAATCCACTCCAATCCAATCCAATCAACTCAAATCCAATCCAATCCAATCCACTCCAATCCAATCCAATCCAGTCCAATCCAATCCAATCTGATCCGATCCAATCCAATCCAATCCAATCCAATCCAATCCACTCCAATCCAATCCACTCCAATCCAATCCAATCCAATCCAAGTAAATGCAATCCAATCCAATCCACTCCAATCCATTCCAATCCAATCCACTCCAATCCAATCCAATCCAATCCAATCCAATCCACTCCAATCCAATCCAATCCACTCCAATCCAATCCATATCCCATCCACACCAATCCAATCCACTCCAATCCAATCCAATCTGAACCAATTCAATCCACTCCAATCCAATCCATTCCAATCGAATCCAATCCAGTCCAATCCAGTCCAATGTGATTCGATTCGATCCGATCCAATCCAATCAACTCAAATCCAATCCAATCCAATCCAATCCAATCCACTCCAATCTAATCCAATCCAATCCACTCCAATATAATCCAATCCAGTCCAATCCAATCCAATGTGATTGGATCCGATCCGATCCGATCCGATCCGATCCAATCAACTCAAATCCAATCCAATCCAATCCACTCCAATCCAATCCAATCCAATCCACTCCAATATAATCGAATCCACTCCAATCCAATCCGATCCGATCCAATCCAAACAACTCAAATCCAATCCAATCCAATCCACTCCAATCCAATCCACTCCAATCCACTCCAATCCAATCCAATCCAATCCACTCCACTCCAATCCAATCCAATCCAATCCAATCCACTCCAATCCAATCAACTCAAATCCAATCCAATCCAATCCACTCCAATCCAATCCGGTCCAATCCAATCCAATCTGATCCGATCCAATCCAATCCAATCCAATCCAATTAAATCCAATCCAATCCAATCCAATCCACTCCAATCCCATCCAATCCAATCCAATCCAGTCCAATCCAATCCAATCCACTCCAATCCAATCCAATCCAATCCAAGTAAATGCAATCCAATCCAATCCACTCCAATCCATTCCAATCCAATCCACTCCAATCCAATCCACTCCAATCCAATCCAATCCACTCCAATCCAATCCAATCCTATCCAATTTAATCAAATCCAATGCAATCCAATCCAATTAAATCCAATCCAATCCACTCCAATTCAATACAATCCAATCCAATCCACTCCAAGCCACGCCAACCCAATCCAATCCACCCCAATACAATCCACTCCAATCCAATCCACACCAATGCAATCCAATCCAATTAAATCCAATCCAATCCGATACACTCCAATCCAATCCACTCCATTACAATCCAATCGACTCCAATCCCATCCAATCCAATACACTCCACTCCAATCCAATCCAATCCAATTGACTCCACTCCAATCCAATCCAATCCAATCCACTCCAATCCAATCCAATCCAATCCACTCCAATCCAATCCATATCCCAGCCACACAAATCCATTCCACTCCAATCCAATCCAATCCGAACCAATCCAATCCAATCCATTCCAATCCAATCCAATCCAATCCAATCCAGTCCAATCCAATCCAATGCGATTCGATCCGATCCGATCCAATCAACGCAAATCCAATCCAATCCTCTCCAATCCAATCCAATCCAAACCACTCCAATATAATCCAATCCACTCCAATCCAATCCAATCCACTCCAATCCAATCCACCCAATCCAATCGAATCCACTCCAATCCGATCCGATCCGATCCAATCCAGTCCAATCCAATCCAATCCAATTAAATCCAATCCAATCCACTCCACTCCAATCCAATCCAATCCACGCCAATCCAATCCGATCCGATCCAATCCATTCCAATCAACTCCAATCCACTCCAATCCAATCGAATCCACTCCAATCCAATCGAATCCACTCCAATCCAATCCACTCCAATCCAATCCAATCGACTCCACTCCACTCCAATCCACTCCAATCCGATCCACTCCACTCCAATTCAATCCAATCCTAACCAATCCACTCCAATACACTCCAATCAAATCCACTCCAATACAATTTACTCCAATCCACTCATATCCAAACCACTCCAATCCAATCCACGTCAATCCAATCCAATCCAATCCAATCCAAACCACTCCACTCCACTCCCATCTATTCCAATCCAATCCAGCCCATTCCAATCCACTCCAATCCAATCCACTCCAATCCAATCCAATCTGATCCGATCCAATCCAAGCAAATCCAAATCAATCCACTCGAATACAATTCACTCCAATCCAATCCAATCCAAAGCAATCCACGCCAATCCAATCCACTCCAAACCAATCCACTCCAATCCAATCCAATCCAATACAATCCGAACCAATCCAATCCACTCCAATCCAATCCATTCCAATCCAATCCAATCCAGTTCAATCCAATCCAATGTGATTCGATCCGATCCGATCCGATCCGATCCAATCAACTCAAATCCAATCCAATCCACTCCAATCCAATCCAATCCAATCCAATCCACTCCAATATAATCCAATCCAGTCCAATCCAATCCAATGTGATTCGATCCGATCCGATCCGATATGATCCGATCAACTCAAATCCAATCCAATCCAATCCACTCCAATCCAATCCAATCCACTCCAATATAATCCAATCCACTCCAATCCAATCCAATCCGATCCGATCCGATCAAATCCAATCAACTCAAATCCAATCCAATCCAATCCACTCCAATCCAATCCACTCCAATCCACTCCAATCCATTCCAATCGAATCCAATCCAATCGAATCTAATCCACTCCAATCCAATCCAATCCAAGTAAATGCAATCCAATCCAATTCACTCCAATCCATTCCAATCCACTCCAATCCAATCCACTCCAATCCAATCCAATCCACTCCAATCCAATCCAATCCAATCCACTCCAATCCAATCCAATCCAATCCACTCCAATTCAATCCAATCCAGTCCAATACAATCTAATCCGATCCGATCCAATCCAATCCAATCCAATCCAATCAAATTACATCCAATCCAATCCAATCCACTCCAATCCCATCTAATCCAATCCAATCCACTCCAATCCAATCCAATCCACTCCAATCCAATCCAATCCAATCCAATCCAATCCAATCCAATCTAATCCACTCGAATCCAATCCAATCCAATCCACTTCAATACAATCCAATCCAATCCAATTTAATCTAATCCAATGCAATCCAATCCAATTAAATCCAATCCAATCCACTCCTATCCAATCCAATCCAATCCAATCCAATCCACTCCAAGCCACGCCAACCCAATCCAATTCACCCCAATACAATCCAATCAATCCAATCCACTCCAATCCAATCCAATCCAATTAAATCCAATCCAATCCAATACACTCCAATCCAATCCACTCCAATACAATCCAATCGACTCCAATCCAATACACTCCACTCCAATCCAATCCAATCGACTCCACTCCAATCCAATCCAATCCAATCCAATCCACTCCAATCCAATCCAATCCACTCCAATCCAATCCATATCCCATCCACACCAATCCAATCCACTCCAATCCAATCCAATCTGAACCAATTCAATCCACTCCAATCCAATCCATTCCAATCGAATCCAATCCAGTCCAATCCAATCCCATGTGATTCGATTCGATCCGATCCGATCCAATCAACTCAAATCCAATCCAATCGAATCCAATCCAATCCAATCCACTCCAATCTAATCCAATCCAATCCACTCCAATATAATCCAATCCAGTCCAATCCAATCCAATGTGATTGGAACCGATCCGATCCGATCCGATCCAATCAACTCAAATCCAATCCAATCCAATCCACTCCAATCCAATCCAATCCAATCCACTCCAATATAATCCAATCCACTCCAATCCAATCCGATCCGGTCTGATCCGATCCGATCCAATCCAAACAACTCAAATCCAATCCAATCCAATCCAATCCACTCCAATCCAATCCACTCCAATCCACTCCAATCCAATCCAATCCAATCCAACTCCAATCCAATCGAATCCAATCCACTCCAATCCAATCCACTCCAATCCAATCCAATCAACTCAAATCCAATCCAATCCAATCCACTCCAATCCAATCCAATCCAGTCCAATCCAATCCAATCTGATCCGATCCAATCCAATCCAATCCAATCCAATCCACTCCAATCCAATCCACTCCAATCCAATCCAATCCAATCCAAGTAAATGCAATCCAATCCAATCCACTCCAATCCATTCCAATCCAATCCACTCCAATCCAATCCAATCCACTCCAATCCAATCCAATCCAATCCACTCCAATCCAATCCAATTCAATCCAATTTAATCAAATCCAATGCAATCCAATCCAATTAAATCCAATCCAATCCACTCCAATCCAATACAATCCAATCCAATCCACTCCAAGCCACGCCAACCCAATCCAATCCACCCCAATACAATCCACTCCAATCCAATCCACACCAATGCAATCCAATCCAATTAAATCCAATCCAATCCAATACACTCCAATCCAATCCACTCCATTACAATCCAATCGACTCCAATCCCATCCAATCCAATACACTCCACTCCAATCCAATCCAATCCAATTGACTCCACTCCAATCCAATCCAATCCAATCCACTCCAATCCAATCCAATCCAATCCACTCCAATCCAATCCATATCCCATCCACACAAATCCATTCCACTCCAATCCAATCCAATCCGAACGAATCCAATCCAATCCATTCCAATCCAATCCAATCCAATCCAATCCAGTCCAATCCAATCCAATGCGATTCGATCCAATCCGATCCAATCAACGCAAATCCAATCCAATCCACTCCAATCCAATCCAAACCACTCCAATATAATCCAATCCACTCCAATCCAATCCAATCCACTCCAATCCAATCCACCCAATCCAATCGAATCCACTCCAATCCGATCCGATCCGATCCAGTCCAATCCAATCCAATCCAATCCAATTAAATCCAATCCAATCCAATCCACTCCACTCCAATCCAATCCAATCCAATCCACTCCACGCCAATCCAATCCGATCCGATCCAATCCATTCCAATCAACTCCAATCCACTCCAATCCAATCGAATCCACTCCAATCCAATCCACTCCAATCCAATCCAATCGACTCCACTCCACTCCAATCCACTCCAATCCGATCCACTCCACTCCAATTCAATCCAATCCAAACCAATCCACTCCAATCCACTCCAATCAAATCCACTCCAGTACAATTTACTCCAATCCACTCATATCCAAACCACTCCAATCCAATCCACGTCAATCCAATCCAATCCAATCCAATCCAAACCACTCCACTCCACTCCCATCTATTCCAATCCAATCCAACCCATTCCAATCCACTCCAATCCAATCCACTCCAATCCAATCCAATCTGATCCGATCCAATCCAAGCAAATCCAAATCAATCCACTCGAATCCAATTCACTCCAATCCAATCCAATCCAAAGCAATCCACTCCAATCCAATCCACTCCAAACCAATCCACTCCAATCCACTCCAATCCAATACAATCCGAACCAATCCAATCCACTCCAATCCAATCCATTCCAATCCAATCCAATCCAGTTCAATCCAATCCAATGTGATTCGATCCGATCCGATCCGATCCAATCAACTCAAATCCAATCCAATCCACTCCAATCCAATCCAATCCACTCCAATATAATCCAATCCAGTCCAATTCAATCCAATGTGATTCGATCCGATCCGATCCGATATGATCCGATCAACTCAAATCCAATCCAATCCAATCCACTCCAATCCAATCCAATCCACTCCAATATAATCCAATCCACTCCAATCCAATCCAATCTGATCCGATCCGATCAAATCCAATCAACTCAAATCCAATCCAATCCAATCCACTCCAATCCAATCCACTCCAATCCACTCCAATCCACTCCAATCCATTCCAATCGAATCCAATCCAATCGAATCTAATCCACTCCAATCCAATCCACTCCAATCCAATCCAATCAACTCAAATCCAATCCAATCCAATCCAATCCAATCCACTCCAATCCAATCCAATCCAAGTAAATGCAATCCAATCCAATCCACTCCAATCCAATCCAATCCAATCCACTCCAATCCATTCCAATCCAATCCACTCCACTCCAATTCAATCCAATCCAAACCAATCCACTCCAATCCACTCCAATCAAATCCACTCCAATACAATTTACTCCAATCCACTCATATCCAAACCACTCCAATCCAATCCACGTCAATCCAATCCAATACAATCCAATCCAATTCAATCCAAACCACTCCACTCCACTCCCATCTATTCCAATCCAATCCAACCCATTCCAATCAACTCAAATCCAATCCAATCCAATCCAATCCACTCCAATCCAATCCACTCCAATCCATTCCAATCCAATCCAATCCAATCCAATCGAATCTAATCCACTCCAATCCAATCCACTCCACTCCACTCCAATCCAATCCAATCAACTCAAATCCAATCCAATCCAATCCAATCCACTCCAATCCAATCCAATCCAATCCAAGTAAATGCAATCCAATCCACTCCAATCCAATCCAATCCAATCCACTCCAATCCATTCCAATCCAATCCACTCCACTCCAATTCAATCCAATCCAAACCAATCCACTCCAATCCACTCCAATCAAATCCAGTCCAATACAATTTACTCCAATCCACTCATATCCAAACCACTCCAATCCAATACACGTCAATCCAATCCAATACAATCCAATCCAATCCAATTCAATCCAAACCACTCCACTCCACTCCCATCTATTCCAATCCAATCCAACCCATTCCAATCCACTCCAATCCAATCCACTCCATCCAATCCAATCTGATCCGATCCAATCCAAGCAAATCCAAATCAATCCACTCGAATCCAATTCACTCCAATCCAATCCAATCCAAAGCAATCCACTCCAATCCAATCCACTCCAAACCAATCCACTCCAATCCAATCCAATCCAACCCGATCCAATCACTCCAATCCACTCCAATCCAATCCACACCAATCCAATCCAATCCAATCCAATCCACTCCAGTCCAATACAATCCTATGCAATCCAATCCAATCCAATCAAGACCAATCCAATCCAATCCACTCCAGTCCTGTCCAATCCAATCCACTCCAATTGAAATCCAATCCACTCCAATCCAATCCAATCCGACCCGATCCAATCCACTCCAATCAACTCCAATCCACCCCCATCCAATCCAATCCAATCCGATCCAATCCATTCCAATCCAATCCAATCCGCTCCAATCCAATCCAATCCAATCCAATCCACTCCAATCCACTCCACTCCAATCCAATCCAATCCAATTCAATCAAATCCAACTCACTCCAATCCAATCGACTCCAATCCAATCCAGTCCACTCCAATCCAATCCAATACACTCCAATACACTCCACTCCAATCGATTCCAATCGATTCCAATCCAATCCAATCCAATCCAATTCAAACCAATCCACTCCAATCCACTCCAATCCAATCCAATCCAATCCACTCCAATCCAATCCACTCCAATCCACTCAAATCCAATCCACTCCAATCCAATCCAATCCAATCTTCTCTACTCCACTCAAATACAATCCAATCCAATCGGATCCGATCCGATCCAATCCCATCCAATCAACTCAAATCCAATCCAATCCAATCCAATCCACTCAATTCCAATCCAATCCAATCCAATCGACTCCAATCCCATCCAGTCCACTCCAATCCAATCCAATCCACTCCAATCGACTCCAATCCAATCCAATCCAATCCAAGCCACTCCAATCCAGACCAAACCAATCCAATCCAATCCAATCCACTCCAATCCAATCCACTCCAATCCAATGCACTCTACTCCAATCCAATTCAATCCAATCCAATACAAACCAATCCACTCCAATCCACTCCAATCCACTCCACTACACTCCAATCCAATCCAATCGACTCCAATCCCATCCAGTCCACTCCAATCCAATCCAATCCACTCCAATCGACTCCACTCCAATACAATCCAATCCAATCCAATCCAAGCCAGTCCAATCCAAACCAAACCAATCCAATCCAATCCAATCCACTCCAATCCAATCCAATCCACTCCAATCCAATCCACTCTACTCCAATCCAATCCAATTCAATCCAATCCAATACAAACCAATCCACTCCAATCCAATCCAATCCAACCCACTCCAATCCAGTCGAATCCAATCCACTCCAATCCAATCCGATCCGATCCAATCCAATCAAATCAAATCCAATCCAATCCAATTCAATCCAATCCACTCGAATCCAATCCACTCAAATCCACTCCAATCCAATCCAATCCAATCCACTCCAATCCAATCCAATCCAATCCAATCCACTCCAATCCAATCCAATCCAATCAACTCAAATCCAATCCAATCCAATCCACTCCAATCCAATTCAATCCAATCCAATTCACTCCAATCCAATCCAGTCCAATCCAATCCGATCCGATCCGATCCAATCCAATCCAATCCAATTAAATCCAATCCAATCCAATCCACTCCACTCCAATCCCATCCAATCCACTCCAATCCACTCCAATCCAATCCAATCCACTCCAATCCAATCCACTCCAATCCACTCAAATCCAATCCACTCCAATCCAATCCAATCCAATCTTCTCTACTCCACTCAAATATAATCCAATCCAATCCAATCCGATCCGATCCAATCCCATCCAATCAACTCAAATCCAATCCAATCCAATCCAATCCAATCCACTCAATTCCAATCCAATCCAATCCAATCGACTCCAATCCCATCCAGTCCACTCCAATCCAATCCAATCCACTCCAATACACTCCACTCCAATCGATTCCAATCAATTCCAATCCAATCCAATCCAATCCAATTCAAACCAATCCACTCCAATCCACTCCAATCCAATCCCATCCACTCCAATCCAATCCACTCCAATCCACTCAAATCCAATCCACTCCAATCCAATCCAATCCAATCTTCTCTACTCCACTCAAATACAATCCAATCCAATCCGATCCGATCCGATCCGATCCAATCCCATCCAATCAACTCAAATCCAATCCAATCCAATCCAATCGACTCCAATCCCATCCAGTCCACTCCAATCCAATCCAATCCACTCCAATCGACTCCAATCCAATCCAATCCAATCCAAGCCACTCCAATCCAGACCAAACCAATCCAATCCAATCCAATCCAATCCACTCCAATCCAATCCACTCCAATCCAATCCACTCTACTCCAATCCAATTCAATCCAATCCAATACAAACCAATCCACTCCAATCCACTCCAATCCACTCCACTACACTCCAATCCAATCCAATCGACTCCAATCCCATCCAGTCCACTCCAATCCAATCCAATCCACTCCAATCGACTCCACTCCAATACAATCCAATCCAATCCAAGCCAGTCCAATCCAAACCAAACCAATCCAATTCAATCCAATCCACTCCAATCCAATCCAATCCACTCCAATCCAATCCACTCTACTCCAATCCAATCCAATTCAATCCAATCCAATACAAACCAACCCACTCCAATCCACTCCAATCCAATCCAATCCAATCCACTCCAATCCAGTCGAATCCAATCCACTCCAATCCAATCCGATCCGATCCGATCCAATCCAATCCAATCCAATCAACTCAAATCCAATCCAATCCAATCCACTCCAATCCAATTCAATCCAATCCAATCCACTCCAATCCAGTCCAATCCAATCCGATCCGATCCGATCCAATCCAATCCAATCCAATTAAATCCAATCCAATCCAATCCACTCCACTCCAATCCCATCCAATCCAATCGACTCCAATCCCATCCAGTCCACTCCAATCCAATCCAATCCACTCCAATCGACTCCACTCCAACCAATCCAATACAAACCAATCTACTCCAATCCACTCCAATCCAATCCACTCCACTCCAATCCAATCCAATTCAAACCAATCCACTCCAATCCACTCCAATCCAATCCAATCCACTCCAATCCAATCCACTCCAAACCACTCAAATCCAATCCACTCCAATCCAATCCAATCCAATCTTCTCTACTCCACTCAAATACAATCCAATCCAATCCGATCCGATCCGATCCAATCCCATCCAATCAACTCAAATCCAATCCAATCCAATCCAATCCACTGAATTCCAATCCAATCCAATCCAATCGACTCCAATCCCATCCAGTCCACTCCAATCCAATCCAATCCACTCCAATCGACTCCAATCCAATCCAATCCAAGCCACTCCAATCCAGACCAAACCAATCCAATCCAATCCAATCCACTCCAATCCAATCCACTCCAATCCAATCCACTCTACTCCAATCCAATTCAATCCAATCCAATACAAACCAATCCACTCCAATCCCATCCAATCCACTCCACTACACTCCAATCCAATCCAATCGACTCCAATCCCATCCAGTCCACTCCAATCCAATCCAATCCACTCCAATCGACTCCACTCCAATACAATCCAATCCAATCCAAGCCAGTCCAATCCAAACCAAACCAATCCAATCCAATCCAATCCACTCCAATCCAATCCAATCCACTCCAATCCAATCCACTCTACTCCAATCCAATTCAATCCAATCCAATACAAACCAATCCACTCCAATCCACTCCAATCCAATCCAATCCAATCCAATCCAGTCGAATCCAATCCACTCCAATCCAATCCGATCCGATCCGATCCGATCCAATCCAATCAACTCAAATCCAATCCAATCCAATTCAATCCAATCCACTCGAATCCAATCCACTCAAATCCACTCCAATCCAATCCAATCCAATCCAATTCAATCCACTCCAATCCAATCCAATCAACTCAAACCCAATCCAAAGCAATCCACTCCAATCCAATCCACTCCAAACCAATCCACTCCACTCCAATCCAATCCAATCCAATCCAATCCAATCCAACCCGATCCAATCACTCCAATCCACTCCAATCCAATCCACACCAATCCAATCCAATCCAATCCAATCCACTCCAGTCCAATTCAATCCTATGCAATCCAATCCAATCCAATCAAGACCAATCCAATTCAATCCAATCCACTCCAATCCAATACAATCCACTCCAGTCCTGTCCAATCCAATCCACTCCAATTGAAATCCAATCCACTCCAATCCAATCCAATCCGACCCGACCCAATCCACTCCAATCAACTCCAATCCACCCCCATCCACTCCAATCCAATCCAATCCAATCCAATCCAATCCAATCCACTCCAATATAATCCAATCCAGTCCAATCCAATCCAATGTGATTCGATCCGATCCGATCCAATCAACTCAAATCCAATCCAATCCAATCCACTCCAATCCAATCCAATCCAATCCACTCCAATATAATCCAATCCAGTCCAATCCAATCCAATGTGATTCGATCCGATCCGATCCGATACGATCCAATCAACTCAAATCCAATCCAATCCAATCCACTCCAATCCAATCCAATCCAATCCAATCCACTCCAATATAATCCAATCCACTCCAATCCAATCCGATCCGATCCGATCCAATCCAATCAACTCAAATCCAATCCAATCCAATCCATTCCACTCCAATCCAATCCACTCCAATCCACTCCAATCCATTCCAATCCAATCCAATCGAATCTAATCCACTCCAATCCAATCCACTCCAATCCAATCCAATCCAATCAACTCAAATCCAATCCAATCCAATCCACTCCAATCCAATCCAATCCAATCCAAGTAAATGCAATCCAATCCAATCCACTCCAATCCAATCCAATCCACTCCAATCCATTCCAATCCAATCCACACCACTCCAATTCAATCCAATCCAAACCAATCCACTCCAATCCACTCCAATCAAATCCACTCCAATACAATTTACTCCAATCCACTCATATCCAAACCACTCCAATCCAATCCACGTCAATCCAATCCAATACAATACAATCCAATTCAATCCAAACCACTCCACTCCACTCCCATCTATTCCAATCCAATTCAACCCATTCCAATCCACTCCAATCCAATCCACTCCAATCCAATCCAATCTGATCCGATCCAATCCAAGCAAATCCAAATCAATCCACTCGAATCCAATTCACTCCAATCCAATCCAATCCAAAGCAATCCACTCCAATCCAATCCACTCCAAACCAATCCACTCCAATCCAATCCAATCCAATCCAATCCGATCCAATCACTCCAATCCACTCCAATCCAATCCACACCAATCCAATCCAATCCAATCCACTCCAGTCCAATACAATCCTATGCAATCCAATCCAATCCAATCAAGACCAATCCAATTCAATCCAATCCACTCCAATCCAATCCAATCCACTCCAGTCCTGTCCAATCCAATCCACTCCAAATGAAATCCAATCCACTCCAATCCAATCCAATCCGATCCGATCCAATCCACTCCAATCAACTCCAATCCACCCCCATCCAATCCAATCCAATCCGATCCAATCCACTCCAATCCAATCCAATCCGCTCCAATCCAATCCAATCCACTCCACTCCAATCGGTTCCAATCGATTCCAATCCAATCCAATCCAATCCAATTCAAACCAATCCACTCCAATCCACTCCAATCCAATCCAATCCACTCCAATACACTCCACTCCAATCGATTCCAATCGATTCCAATCCAATCCAATCCAATCCAATTCAAACCAATCCACTCCAATCCACTCCAATCCAATCCAATCCAATCCACTCCAATCCAATCCACTCCAATCCACTCAAATCCAATCCACTCCAATCCAATCCAATCTTCTCTACTCCACTCAAATACAATCCAATCCAATCCGATCCGATCCGATCCAATCCAATCCAATCAACTCAAATCCAATCCAATCCAATCCAATCCAATCCACTCAATTCCAATCCAATCCAATCCAATCGACTCCAATCCCATCCAGTCCACTCCAATCCAATCCAATCCACTCCAATCGACTCCACTCCAATACAATCCAATGCAATCCAAGCCACTCCAATCCAGACCAAACCAATCCAATACAATCCAATCCACTCCAATCCAATCCACTCCAATCCAATCCACTCTACTCCAATCCAATTCAATCCAATCCAATACAAACCAATCCACTCCAATCCACTCCAATCCAATCCAATACAATCCACTCGAATCCAATCGAATCCAATCCACTCCAATCCAATCCGATCCGATCCGATCCGATCCAATCCAATCAACTCAAATCCAATCCAATCCAATTCAATCCAATCCACTCCAATCCAATCCACTCAAATCCACTCCAATCCAATCCAATCCAATCCACTCCAATCCAATCCAATCCAATCCAATCCACTCCAATCCAATCCAATCCAATCAACTCAAATCCAATCCAATACAATCCACTCCACTCCAATCCAATTCAATCCAATCCAATCCACTCCAATCCAATCCAGTCCAATCCAATCCAATCCAATTAAATCCAAACTAATTAAATCCACTCCACTCCAATCCCATCCAATCCAATCCAATCCAATTGATTCCAATCCCATCCAGTCCACTCCAATCCAATCCAATCCACTCCAATCCACTCCACTCCAATCCAATCCAATACAAACCAATCTACTCCAATCCACTCCAATCCAACCCACTCCACTCCAATCCAATCCAATCCAATCCAATCTACTTCAATCCACTCCAATCCAATCCACTCCAATTCACTCCAATCCAATCCAATACAATCCAATCTACTCCAATCCACTCCAATCCAATCCACTCCAATTCACTCCAATCCAATCCAATCCACTCCAATCCAATCCACTCCAATCCAATCCAATCCAATCAACTCAAATCCAATCCAATCCAATCCACTCCAATCAAATCCAATCCAATCAACTCCAATTCAATCCAATCCAGTCCAATCCAATCTAATCCGTTCTGATCCAATCCAATCCAATCCAATCCAATCAAATTACATCCAATCCAATCCACTCCAATCCCATCTAATCCAATCCAATCCACTCCAATCCAATCCAATACACTCCAATCCACTCCAATCCAATCCATTCCAATCCAATCCAATCCAGTCCAATCCAATCCAATGTGATTCGATCCGATCCGATCCGATCCAATCAACTCAAATCCAATCCAATCCAATCCACTCCAATCCAATCCAATCCACTCCAATATAATCCAATCCACTCCAATCCAATCCGATCCGATCCGATCCAATCCAATCAACTCAAATCCAATCCAATCCAATCGACTCCAATCCCATCCAGTCCACTCCAATCCAATCCAATCCACTCCAATCGACTCCAATCCAATCCAATCCAAGCCACTCCAATCCAGACCAAACCAATCCAATCCAATCCAATCCACTCCAATCCAATCCACTCCAATCCAATCCACTCTACTCCAATCCAATTCAATCCAATCCAATACAAACCAATCCACTCCAATCCACTCCAATCCACTCCACTACACTCCAATCCAATCCAATCGACTCCAATCCCATCCAGTCCACTCCAATCCAATCCAATCCACTCCAATCGACTCCACTCCAATACAATCCAATCCAATCCAAGCCAGTCCAATCCAAACCAAACCAATCCAATCCAATCCAATCCAATCCACTCCAATCCAATCCAATCCACTCCAATCCAATCCACTCTACTCCAATCCAATTCAATCCAATCCAATACAAACCAATCCACTCCAATCCACTCCAATCCAATCCAATCCAATCCAATCCAGTCGAATCCAATCCACTCCAATCCAATCCGATCCGATCCGATCCGATCCAATCCAATCAACTCAAATCCAATCCAATCCAATTCAATCCAATCCACTCGAATCCAATCCACTCAAATCCACTCCAATCCAATCCAATCCAATCCAATTCAATCCACTCCAATCCAATCCAATCAACTCAAACCCAATCCAAAGCAATCCACTCCAATCCAATCCACTCCAAACCAATCCACTCCACTCCAATCCAATCCAATCCAATACAATCCAATCCAACCCGATCCAATCACTCCAATCCACTCCAATCCAATCCACACCAATCCAATCCAATCCAATCCAATCCACTCCAGTCCAATTCAATCCTATGCAATCCAATCCAATCCAATCAAGACCAATCCAATTCAATCCAATCCACTCCAATCCAATACAATCCACTCCAGTCCTGTCCAATCCAATCCACTCCAATTGAAATCCAATCCACTCCAATCCAATCCAATCCGACCCGACCCAATCCACTCCAATCAACTCCAATCCACCCCCATCCACTCCAATCCAATCCAATCCAATCCACTCCAATCCAATCCAATCCAATCCACTCCAATATAATCCAATCCAGTCCAATCCAATCCAATGTGATTCGATCCGATCCGATCCAATCAACTCAAATCCAATCCAATCCAATCCACTCCAATCCAATCCAATCCAATCCACTCCAATATAATCCAATCCAGTCCAATCCAATCCAATGTGATTCGATCCGATCCGATCCGATCCGATACGATCCAATCAACTCAAATCCAATCCAATCCAATCCACTCCAATCCAATCCAATCCAATCCAATCCACTCCAATATAATCCAATCCACTCCAATCCAATCCGATCCGATCCGATCCAATCCAATCAACTCAAATCCAATCCAATCCAATCCATTCCACTCCAATCCAATCCACTCCAATCCACTCCAATCCATTCCAATCCAATCCAATCGAATCTAATCCACTCCAATCCAATCCACTCCAATCCAATCCAATCAACTCAAATCCAATCCAATCCAATCCACTCCAATCCAATCCAATCCAATCCAAGTAAATGCAATCCAATCCAATCCACTCCAATCCAATCCAATCCACTCCAATCCATTCCAATCCAATCCACACCACTCCAATTCAATCCAATCCAAACCAATCCACTCCAATCCACTCCAATCAAATCCACTCCAATACAATTTACTCCAATCCACTCATATCCAAACCACTCCAATCCAATCCACGTCAATCCAATCCAATACAATACAATCCAATTCAATCCAAACCACTCCACTCCACTCCCATCTATTCCAATCCAATTCAACCCATTTCAATCCACTCCAATCCAATCCACTCCAATCCAATCCAATCTGATCCGATCCAATCCAAGCAAATCCAAATCAATCCACTCGAATCCAATTCACTCCAATCCAATCCAATCCAAAGCAATCCACTCCAATCCAATCCACTCCAAACCAATCCACTCCAATCCAATCCAATCCAATCCAATCCGATCCAATCACTCCAATCCACTCCAATCCAATCCACACCAATCCAATCCAATCCAATCCACTCCAGTCCAATACAATCCTATGCAATCCAATCCAATCCAATCAAGACCAATCCAATTCAATCCAATCCACTCCAATCCAATCCAATCCACTCCAGTCCTGTCCAATCCAATCCACTCCAAATGAAATCCAATCCACTCCAATCCAATCCAATCCGATCCGATCCAATCCACTCCAATCAACTCCAATCCACCCCCATCCAATCCAATCCAATCCGATCCAATCCACTCCAATCCAATCCAATCCGCTCCAATCCAATCCAATCCACTCCACTCCAATCGGTTCCAATCGATTCCAATCCAATCCAATCCAATCCAATTCAAACCAATCCACTCCAATCCACTCCAATCCAATCCAATCCACTCCAATACACTCCACTCCAATCGATTCCAATCGATTCCAATCCAATCCAATCCAATCCAATTCAAACCAATCCACTCCAATCCACTCCAATCCAATCCAATCCAATCCACTCCAATCCAATCCACTCCAATCCACTCAAATCCAATCCACTCCAATCCAATCCAATCTTCTCTACTCCACTCAAATACAATCCAATCCAATCCGATCCGATCCGATCCAATCCAATCCAATCAACTCAAATCCAATCCAATCCAATCCAATCCAATCCACTCAATTCCAATCCAATCCAATCCAATCGACTCCAATCCCATCCAGTCCACTCCAATCCAATCCAATCCACTCCAATCGACTCCACTCCAATACAATCCAATGCAATCCAAGCCACTCCAATCCAGACCAAACCAATCCAATACAATCCAATCCACTCCAATCCAATCCACTCCAATCCAATCCACTCTACTCCAATCCAATTCAATCCAATCCAATACAAACCAATCCACTCCAATCCACTCCAATCCAATCCAATACAATCCACTCGAATCCAATCGAATCCAATCCACTCCAATCCAATCCGATCCGATCCGATCCGATCCAATCCAATCAACTCAAATCCAATCCAATCCAATTCAATCCAATCCACTCCAATCCAATCCACTCAAATCCACTCCAATCCAATCCAATCCAATCCACTCCAATCCAATCCAATCCAATCCAATCCACTCCAATCCAATCCAATCCAATCAACTCAAATCCAATCCAATACAATCCACTCCACTCCAATCCAATTCAATCCAATCCAATCCACTCCAATCCAATCCAGTCCAATCCAATCCAATCCAATTAAATCCAAACTAATTAAATCCACTCCACTCCAATCCCATCCAATCCAATCCAATCCAATTGATTCCAATCCCATCCAGTCCACTCCAATCCAATCCAATCCACTCCAATCCACTCCACTCCAATCCAATCCAATACAAACCAATCTACTCCAATCCACTCCAATCCAACCCACTCCACTCCAATCCAATCCAATCCAATCCAATCTACTTCAATCCACTCCAATCCAATCCACTCCAATTCACTCCAATCCAATCCAATACAATCCAATCTACTCCAATCCACTCCAATCCAATCCACTCCAATTCACTCCAATCCAATCCAATCCACTCCAATCCAATCCACTCCAATCCAATCCAATCCAATCAACTCAAATCCAATCCAATCCAATCCACTCCAATCAAATCCAATCCAATCAACTCCAATTCAATCCAATCCAGTCCAATCCAATCTAATCCGTTCCGATCCAATCCAATCCAATCCAATCCAATCAAATTACATCCAATCCAATCCACTCCAATCCCATCTAATCCAATCCAATCCACTCCAATCCAATCCAATACACTCCAATCCACTCCAATCCAATCCATTCCAATCCAATCCAATCCAGTCCAATCCAATCCAATGTGATTCGATCCGATCCGATCCGATCCAATCAACTCAAATCCAATCCAATCCAATCCACTCCAATCCAATCCAATCCACTCCAATATAATCCAATCCACTCCAATCCAATCCGATCCGATCCGATCCAATCCAATCAACTCAAATCCAATCCAATCCAATCGACTCCAATCCCATCCAGTCCACTCCAATCCAATCCAATCCACTCCAATCGACTCCAATCCAATCCAATCCAAGCCACTCCAATCCAGACCAAACCAATCCAATCCAATCCAATCCACTCCAATCCAATCCACTCCAATCCAATCCACTCTACTCCAATCCAATTCAATCCAATCCAATACAAACCAATCCACTCCAATCCACTCCAATCCACTCCACTACACTCCAATCCAATCCAATCGACTCCAATCCCATCCAGTCCACTCCAATCCAATCCAATCCACTCCAATCGACTCCACTCCAATACAATCCAATCCAATCCAAGCCAGTCCAATCCAAACCAAACCAATCCAATCCAATCCAATCCACTCCAATCCAATCCAATCCACTCCAATCCAATCCACTCTACTCCAATCCAATTCAATCCAATCCAATACAAACCAATCCACTCCAATCCACTCCAATCCAATCCAATCCAATCCAATCCAGTCGAATCCAATCCACTCCAATCCAATCCGATCCGATCCGATCCGATCCAATCCAATCAACTCAAATCCAATCCAATCCAATTCAATCCAATCCACTCGAATCCAATCCACTCAAATCCACTCCAATCCAATCCAATCCAATCCAATCCAATTCAATCCACTCCAATCCAATCCAATCAACTCAAACCCAATCCAAAGCAATCCACTCCAATCCAATCCACTCCAAACCAATCCACTCCACTCCAATCCAATCCAATCCAATACAATCCAATCCAACCCGATCCAATCACTCCAATCCACTCCAATCCAATCCACACCAATCCAATCCAATCCAATCCAATCCACTCCAGTCCAATTCAATCCTATGCAATCCAATCCAATCCAATCAAGACCAATCCAATTCAATCCAATCCACTCCAATCCAATACAATCCACTCCAGTCCTGTCCAATCCAATCCACTCCAATTGAAATCCAATCCACTCCAATCCAATCCAATCCGACCCGACCCAATCCACTCCAATCAACTCCAATCCACCCCCATCCACTCCAATCCAATCCAATCCAATCCACTCCAATCCAATCCAATCCAATCCACTCCAATATAATCCAATCCAGTCCAATCCAATCCAATGTGATTCGATCCGATCCGATCCAATCAACTCAAATCCAATCCAATCCAATCCACTCCAATCCAATCCAATCCAATCCACTCCAATATAATCCAATCCAGTCCAATCCAATCCAATGTGATTCGATCCGATCCGATCCGATCCGATACGATCCAATCAACTCAAATCCAATCCAATCCAATCCACTCCAATCCAATCCAATCCAATCCAATCCACTCCAATATAATCCAATCCACTCCAATCCAATCCGATCCGATCCGATCCAATCCAATCAACTCAAATCCAATCCAATCCAATCCATTCCACTCCAATCCAATCCACTCCAATCCACTCCAATCCATTCCAATCCAATCCAATCGAATCTAATCCACTCCAATCCAATCCACTCCAATCCAATCCAATCAACTCAAATCCAATCCAATCCAATCCACTCCAATCCAATCCAATCCAATCCAAGTAAATGCAATCCAATCCAATCCACTCCAATCCAATCCAATCCACTCCAATCCATTCCAATCCAATCCACACCACTCCAATTCAATCCAA
Organism: Mustelus asterias; assembly: GCF_964213995.1. Taxonomy (NCBI): domain Eukaryota; kingdom Metazoa; phylum Chordata; class Chondrichthyes; order Carcharhiniformes; family Triakidae; genus Mustelus; species Mustelus asterias. Next base: position 2,247,127 of record NC_135808.1, on the reverse strand, counting down.
TCCAAACCAATCCACTCCAATCCACTCCAATCAAATCCACTCCAATACAATTTACTCCAATCCACTCATATCCAAACCACTCCAATCCAATCCACGTCAATCCAATCCAATACAATACAATCCAATTCAATCCAAACCACTCCACTCCACTCCCATCTATTCCAATCCAATTCAACCCATTTCAATCCACTCCAATCCAATCCACTCCAATCCAATCCAATCTGATCCGATCCAATCCAAGCAAATCCAAATCAATCCACTCGAATCCAATTCACTCCAATCCAATCCAATCCAAAGCAATCCACTCCAATCCAATCCACTCCAAACCAATCCACTCCAATCCAATCCAATCCAATCCAATCCGATCCAATCACTCCAATCCACTCCAATCCAATCCACACTAATCCAATCCAATCCAATCCAATCCACTCCAGTCCAATACAATCCTATGCAATCCAATCCAATCCAATCAAGACCAATCCAATTCAATCCAATCCACTCCAATCCAATCCAATCCACTCCAGTCCTGTCCAATCCAATCCACTCCAAATGAAATCCAATCCACTCCAATCCAATCCAATCCGATCCGATCCAATCCACTCCAATCAACTCCAATCCACCCCCATCCAATCCAATCCAATCCGATCCAATCCACTCCAATCCAATCCAATCCGCTCCAATCCAATCCAATCCAATCCAATCCACTCCACTCCAATCGGTTCCAATCGATTCCAATCCAATCCAATCCAATCCAATTCAAACCAATCCACTCCAATCCACTCCAATCCAATCCAATCCACTCCAATACACTCCACTCCAATCGATTCCAATCGATTCCAATCCAATCCAATCCAATCCAATTCAAACCAATCCACTCCAATCCACTCCAATCCAATCCAATCCAATCCACTCCAATCCAATCCACTCCAATCCACTCAAATCCAATCCACTCCAATCCAATCCAATCTTCTCTACTCCACTCAAATACAATCCAATCCAATCCGATCCGATCCGATCCAATCCAATCCAATCAACTCAAATCCAATCCAATCCAATCCAATCCAATCCACTCAATTCCAATCCAATCCAATCCAATCGACTCCAATCCCATCCAGTCCACTCCAATCCAATCCAATCCACTCCAATCGACTCCACTCCAATACAATCCAATGCAATCCAAGCCACTCCAATCCAGACCAAACCAATCCAATACAATCCAATCCACTCCAATCCAATCCACTCCAATCCAATCCACTCTACTCCAATCCAATTCAATCCAATCCAATACAAACCAATCCACTCCAATCCACTCCAATCCAATCCAATACAATCCACTCGAATCCAATCGAATCCAATCCACTCCAATCCAATCCGATCCGATCCGATCCGATCCAATCCAATCAACTCAAATCCAATCCAATCCAATTCAATCCAATCCACTCCAATCCAATCCACTCAAATCCACTCCAATCCAATCCAATCCAATCCACTCCAATCCAATCCAATCCAATCCAATCCAATCCAATCAACTCAAATCCAATCCAATACAATCCACTCCACTCCAATCCAATTCAATCCAATCCAATCCACTCCAATCCAATCCAGTCCAATCCAATCCAATCCAATTAAATCCAAACTAATTAAATCCACTCCACTCCAATCCCATCCAATCCAATCCAATCCAATTGATTCCAATCCCATCCAGTCCACTCCAATCCAATCCACTCCAATTCACTCCAATCCAATCCAATCCACTCCACTCCAATCCAATCCAATACAAACCAATCTACTCCAATCCACTCCAATCCAACCCACTCCACTCCAATCCAATCCAATCCAATCCAATCTACTTCAATCCACTCCAATCCAATCCACTCCAATTCACTCCAATCCAATCCAATACAATCCAATCTACTCCAATCCACTCCAATCCAATCCACTCCAATTCACTCCAATCCAATCCAATCCACTCCAATCCAATCCACTCCAATCCAATCCAATCCAATCAACTCAAATCCAATCCAATCCAAACCACTCCAATCAAATCCAATCCAATCAACTCCAATTCAATCCAATCCAGTCCAATCCAATCTAATCCGTTCCGATCCAATCCAATCCAATCCAATCCAATCAAATTACATCCAATCCAATCCACTCCAATCCCATCTAATCCAATCCAATCCACTCCAATCCAATCCAATACACTCCAATCCACTCCAATCCAATCCATTCCAATCCAATCCAATCCAGTCCAATCCAATCCAATGTGATTCGATCCGATCCGATCCGATCCAATCAACTCAAATCCAATCCAATCCAATCCACTCCAATCCAATCCAATCCACTCCAATATAATCCAATCCACTCCAATCCAATCCGATCCGATCCGATCCGATCCAATCCAATCAACTCAAATCCAATCCAATCCAATCGACTCCAATCCCATCCAGTCCACTCCAATCCAATCCAATCCACTCCAATCGACTCCAATCCAATCCAATCCAAGCCACTCCAATCCAGACCAAACCAATCCAATCCAATCCAATCCACTCCAATCCAATCCACTCCAATCCAATCCACTCTACTCCAATCCAATTCAATCCAATCCAATACAAACCAATCCACTCCAATCCACTCCAATCCACTCCACTACACTCCAATCCAATCCAATCGACTCCAATCCCATCCAGTCCACTCCAATCCAATCCAATCCACTCCAATCGACTCCACTCCAATACAATCCAATCCAATCCAAGCCAGTCCAATCCAAACCAAACCAATCCAATCCAATCCAATCCACTCCAATCCAATCCAATCCACTCCAATCCAATCCACTCTACTCCAATCCAATTCAATCCAATCCAATACAAACCAATCCACTCCAATCCACTCCAATCCAATCCAATCCAATCCAATCCAGTCGAATCCAATCCACTCCAATCCAATCCGATCCGATCCGATCCGATCCAATCCAATCAACTCAAATCCAATCCAATCCAATTCAATCCAATCCACTCGAATCCAATCCACTCAAATCCACTCCAATCCAATCCAATCCAATCCAATTCAATCCACTCCAATCCAATCCAATCAACTCAAACCCAATCCAAAGCAATCCACTCCAATCCAATCCACTCCAAACCAATCCACTCCACTCCAATCCAATCCAATCCAATCCAACCCGATCCAATCACTCCAATCCACTCCAATCCAATCCACACCAATCCAATCCAATCCAATCCAATCCACTCCAGTCCAATTCAATCCTATGCAATCCAATCCAATCCAATCAAGACCAATCCAATTCAATCCAATCCACTCCAATCCAATACAATCCACTCCAGTCCTGTCCAATCCAATCCACTCCAATTGAAATCCAATCCACTCCAATCCAATCCAATCCGACCCGACCCAATCCACTCCAATCAACTCCAATCCACCCCCATCCACTCCAATCCAATCCAATCCAATCCACTCCAATCCAATCCAATCCAATCCACTCCAATATAATCCAATCCAGTCCAATCCAATCCAATGTGATTCGATCCGATCCGATCCAATCAACTCAAATCCAATCCAATCCAATCCACTCCAATCCAATCCAATCCAATCCACTCCAATATAATCCAATCCAGTCCAATCCAATCCAATGTGATTCGATCCGATCCGATCCGATCCGATACGATCCAATCAACTCAAATCCAATCCAATCCAATCCACTCCAATCCAATCCAATCCAATCCAATCCACTCCAATATAATCCAATCCACTCCAATCCAATCCGATCCGATCCGATCCAATCCAATCAACTCAAATCCAATCCAATCCAATCCATTCCACTCCAATCCAATCCACTCCAATCCACTCCAATCCATTCCAATCCAATCCAATCGAATCTAATCCACTCCAATCCAATCCACTCCAATCCAATCCAATCAACTCAAATCCAATCCAATCCAATCCACTCCAATCCAATCCAATCCAATCCAAGTAAATGCAATCCAATCCAATCCACTCCAATCCAATCCAATCCACTCCAATCCATTCCAATCCAATCCACACCACTCCAATTCAATCCAATCCAAACCAATCCACTCCAATCCACTCCAATCAAATCCACTCCAATACAATTTACTCCAATCCACTCATATCCAAACCACTCCAATCCAATCCACGTCAATCCAATCCAATACAATACAATACAATTCAATCCAAACCACTCCACTCCACTCCCATCTATTCCAATCCAATTCAACCCATTCCAATCCACTCCAATCCAATCCACTCCAATCCAATCCAATCTGATCCGATCCAATCCAAGCAAATCCAAATCAATCCACTCGAATCCAATTCACTCCAATCCAATCCAATCCAAAGCAATCCACTCCAATCCAATCCACTCCAAACCAATCCACTCCAATCCAATCCAATCCAATCCAATCCGATCCAATCACTCCAATCCACTCCAATCCAATCCACGCCAATCCAATCCAATCCAATCCACTCCAGTCCAATACAATCCTATGCAATCCAATCCAATCCAATCAAGACCAATCCAATTCAATCCAATCCACTCCAATCCAATCCAATCCACTCCAGTCCTGTCCAATCCAATCCACTCCAAATGAAATCCAATCCACTCCAATCCAATCCAATCCGATCCGATCCAATCCACTCCAATCAACTCCAATCCACCCCCATCCAATCCAATCCAATCCGATCCAATCCACTCCAATCCAATCCAATCCGCTCCAATCCAATCCAATCCAATCCAATCCACTCCACTCCAATCGGTTCCAATCGATTCCAATCCAATCCAATCCAATCCAATTCAAACCAATCCACTCCAATCCACTCCAATCCAATCCAATCCACTCCAATACACTCCACTCCAATCGATTCCAATCGATTCCAATCCAATCCAATCCAATCCAATTCAAACCAATCCACTCCAATCCACTCCAATCCAATCCAATCCAATCCACTCCAATCCAATCCACTCCAATCCACTCAAATCCAATCCACTCCAATCCAATCCAATCTTCTCTACTCCACTCAAATACAATCCAATCCAATCCGATCCGATCCGATCCAATCCAATCCAATCAACTCAAATCCAATCCAATCCAATCCACTCAATTCCAATCCAATCCAATCCAATCGACTCCAATCCCATCCAGTCCACTCCAATCCAATCCAATCCACTCCAATCGACTCCACTCCAATACAATCCAATGCAATCCAAGCCACTCCAATCCAGACCAAACCAATCCAATACAATCCAATCCACTCCAATCCAATCCACTCCAATCCAATCCACTCTACTCCAATCCAATTCAATCCAATCCAATACAAACCAATCCACTCCAATCCAATCCAATACAATCCACTCGAATCCAATCGAATCCAATCCACTCCAATCCAATCCGATCCGATCCGATCCGATCCAATCCAATCCACTCAAATCCACTCCAATCCAATCCAATCCAATCCACTCCAATCCAATCCAATCCAATCCAATCCACTCCAATCCAATCCAATCCAATCAACTCAAATCCAATCCAATCCAATCCACTCCACTCCAATCCAATTCAATCCAATCCAATCCACTCCAATCCAATCCAGTCCAATCCAATCCAATCCAATTAAATCCAAACTAATTAAATCCACTCCACTCCAATCCCATCCAATCCAATCCAATCCAATTGATTCCAATCCCATCCAGTCCACTCCAATCCAATCCAATCCACTCCAATCCACTCCACTCCAATCCAATCCAATACAAACCAATCTACTCCAATCCACTCCAATCCAACCCACTCCACTCCAATCCAATCCAATCCAATCCAATCTACTTCAATCCACTCCAATCCAATCCACTCCAATTCACTCCAATCCAATCCAATACAATCCAATCTACTCCAATCCACTCCAATCCAATCCACTCCAATTCACTCCAATCCAATCCAATCCACTCCAATCCAATCCACTCCAATCCAATCCAATCCAATCAACTCAAATCCAATCCAATCCAATCCACTCCAATCAAATCCAATCCAATCAACTCCAATTCAATCCAATCCAGTCCAAACCAATCTAATCCGTTCCGATCCAATCCAATCCAATCCAATCCAATCCGATCCAATCACTCCAATCCACTCCAATCCAATCCACACCAATCCAATCCAATCCAATCCACTCCAGTCCAATACAATCCTATGCAATCCAATCCAATCCAATCAAGACCAATCCAATTCAATCCAATCCACTCCAATCCAATCCAATCCACTCCAGTCCTGTCCAATCCAATCCACTCCAAATGAAATCCAATCCACTCCAATCCAATCCAATCCGATCCGATCCAATCCACTCCAATCAACTCCAATCCACCCCCATCCAATCCAATCCAATCCGATCCAATCCACTCCAATCCAATCCAATCCGCTCCAATCCAATCCAATCCAATCCAATCCACTCCACTCCAATCGGTTCCAATCGATTCCAATCCAATCCAATCCAATCCAATTCAAACCAATCCACTCCAATCCACTCCAATCCAATCCAATCCACTCCAATACACTCCACTCCAATCGATTCCAATCGATTCCAATCCAATCCAATCCAATCCAATTCAAACCAATCCACTCCAATCCACTCCAATCCAATCCAATCCAATCCACTCCAATCCAATCCACTCCAATCCACTCAAATCCAATCCACTCCAATCCAATCCAATCTTCTCTACTCCACTCAAATACAATCCAATCCAATCCGATCCGATCCGATCCAATCCAATCCAATCAACTCAAATCCAATCCAATCCAATCCACTCAATTCCAATCCAATCCAATCCAATCGACTCCAATCCCATCCAGTCCACTCCAATCCAATCCAATCCACTCCAATCGACTCCACTCCAATACAATCCAATGCAATCCAAGCCACTCCAATCCAGACCAAACCAATCCAATACAATCCAATCCACTCCAATCCAATCCACTCCAATCCAATCCACTCTACTCCAATCCAATTCAATCCAATCCAATACAAACCAATCCACTCCAATCCAATCCAATACAATCCACTCGAATCCAATCGAATCCAATCCACTCCAATCCAATCCGATCCGATCCGATCCGATCCAATCCAATCCACTCAAATCCACTCCAATCCAATCCAATCCAATCCACTCCAATCCAATCCAATCCAATCCAATCCACTCCAATCCAATCCAATCCAATCCAATCAACTCAAATCCAATCCAATCCAATCCACTCCACTCCAATCCAATTCAATCCAATCCAATCCACTCCAATCCAATCCAGTCCAATCCAATCCAATCCAATTAAATCCAAACTAATTAAATCCACTCCACTCCAATCCCATCCAATCCAATCCAATCCAATTGATTCCAATCCCATCCAGTCCACTCCAATCCAATCCAATCCACTCCAATCCACTCCACTCCAATCCAATCCAATACAAACCAATCTACTCCAATCCACTCCAATCCAACCCACTCCACTCCAATCCAATCCAATCCAATCCAATCTACTTCAATCCACTCCAATCCAATCCACTCCAATTCACTCCAATCCAATCCAATACAATCCAATCTACTCCAATCCACTCCAATCCAATCCACTCCAATTCACTCCAATCCAATCCAATCCACTCCAATCCAATCCACTCCAATCCAATCCAATCCAATCAACTCAAATCCAATCCAATCCAATCCAATCCAATCAAATCCAATCCAATCAACTCCAATTCAATCCAATCCAGTCCAAACCAATCTAATCCGTTCCGATCCAATCCAATCCAATCCAATCCAATCAAATTACATCCAATCCAATCCACTCCAATCCCATCTAATCCAATCCAATCCACTCCAATCCAATCCAATACACTCCAATCCACTCCAATCCAATCCATTCCAATCCAATCCAATCCAGTCCAATCCAATCCAATGTGATTCGATCCGATCCGATCCGATCCAATCAACTCAAATCCAATCCAATCCAATCCACTCCAATCCAATCCAATCCACTCCAATATAATCCAATCCACTCCAATCCAATCCGATCCGATCCGATCCAATCCAATCAACTCAAATCCAATCCAATCCAATCCAATCCACTCCAATCCAATCGACTCCAATCCACTCCAATCCATTCCAATCCAATCCAATCCAATCGAATCTAATCCACTCCAATCCAATCCACTCCAATCCAATCCAATCAACTCAAATCCAATCCAATCCAATCCACTCCAATCCAATCCAATCCAATCCAAGTAAATGCAATCCAATCCAATCCACTCCAATCCAATCCAATCCAATCCACTCCAATTCATTCCAATCCAATCCACTCCACTCCAATTCAATCCAATCCAAACCAATCCACTCCAATCCACTCCAATCAAATCCACTCCAATACAATTTACTCCAATCCACTCATATCCAAACCACTCCAATCCAATCCACGTCAATCCAATCCAATACAATCCAATCCAATTCAATCCAAACCACTCCACTCCACTCCCATCTATTCCAATCCAATCCAACCCATTCCAATCCACTCCAATCCAATCCAATCCAATCCACTCCAATATAATCCAATCCACTCCAATCCGATCCGATCCGATCCGATCCGATCCAATCCAATCAACTCAAATCCAATCCAATCCAATCCAATCCACTCCAATCCAATCCACTCCAATCCACTCCAATCCATTCCAATCCAATACAATCCAATCCAATCGAATCTAATCCACTCCAATCCAATCCACTCTAATCCAATCCAATCAACTCAAATCCAATCCAATCCAATCCACTCCAATCAAATCCAATCCAATCCAATCCAAGTAAATGCAATCCAAACCAATCCACTCCAATCCAATCCAATCCACTCCAACCCATTCCAATCCAATCCACACCACTCCAATTCAATCCAATCCAAACCAATCCACTCCAATCAAATCCACTCCAATACAATTTACTCCAATCCACTCATATCCAAACCACTCCAATCCAATCCACGTCAATCCAATCCAATACAATCCAATCCAATTCAATCCAAACCACTCCACTCCGCTCCCATCTATTCCAATCCAATCCAACCCATTCCAATCCACTCCAATCCAATCCACTCCAATCCAATCCAATCTGATCCGATCCAATCCAAGCAAATCCAAATCAATCCACTCGAATCCAATTCACTCCAATCCAATCCAATCCAAAGCAATCCACTCCAATCCAATCCACTCCAAACCAATCCACTCCAATCCAATCCAATCCAATCCAATCCGATCCAATCACTCCAATCCACTCCAATCCAATCCACACTAATCCAATCCAATCCAATCCAATCCACTCCAGTCCAATACAATCCTATGCAATCCAATCCAATCCAATCAAGACCAATCCAATTCAATCCAATCCACTCCAATCCAATCCAATCCACTCCAGTCCTGTCCAATCCAATCCACTCCAAATGAAATCCAATCCACTCCAATCCAATCCAATCCGATCCGATCCAATCCACTCCAATCAACTCCAATCCACCCCCATCCAATCCAATCCAATCCGATCCAATCCACTCCAATCCAATCCAATCCGCTCCAATCCAATCCAATCCAATCCACTCCACTCCAATCCAATTCAATCAAATCCAACCCACTCCAATCCAATCGACTCCAATCCAATCCAGTCCACTCCAATCCAATCCAATCCACTCCAATACACTCCACTCCAATCGATTCCAATCGATTCCAATCCAATCCAATCCAATCCAATTCAAACCAATCCACTCCAATCCACTCCAATCCAATCCAATCCACTCCAATCCAATCCACTCCAATCCACTCAAATCCAATCCACTCCAATCCAATCCAATCCAATCTTCTCTACTCCACTCAAATACAATACAATCCAATCCGATCCGATCCAATCCCATCCAATCAACTCAAATCCAATCCAATCCAATCCACTCAATTCCAATCCAATCCAATCCAATCGACTCCAATCCCATCCAGTCCACTCCAATCCAATCCAATCCACTCCAATCGACTCCACTCCAATACAATCCAATACAATCCAAGCCACTCCAATCCAGACCAAACCAATCCAATCAAATCCAATCCACTCCAATCCAATCCACTCTACTCCAATCCAATTCAATCCAATCCAATACAAACCAATCCACTCCAATCCACTCCAATCCAATCCAATCCACTCCAATCCAATCCTCTCCACTCCACTCCAATCCAATCCAATCCAATACAATCCGATCCGATCCAATCCAATCCAATCCAATCAACTCAAATCCAATCCAATCCAATCCAATCCACTCCAATCCAATCCAATCCACTGCAATCAACTCCAATCCAATCCAATCCACTCCAATCCACTCCACTCCAATCCAATCCAATCCAATCCACTCCAATCCAATCCAATCCACTCCAATCAAAACCACTCCAATCCAATCCAATCCACTCCATTCCAATCCAATCTGATCCGATCCAATCCAATCCAATCCAATTAAATCCAAAACAATCCACTCCAGTCAAATCCAATCCATTCCACTCCAATCCAATGCGATACAATCCAATCCAAGCCAATCCAATCCAATTATATGCAATCCAATCCAATCCACTCCAATCCAGTCCAATCCAATCCAGTGCTTTCCAATCCAATCCACTCCAATCCAATCCACTCCAATCCAATCCATTCCAATTAAATCTAATCCAAACCAATCCATTCCAATCCAATCCAATTAAATCCAATCCAATCCAATCCCTCCAATCCAATCCAATCCAATTAAATCCAGTCCAATCCAATCCACTCCAATCCACTCCAATCCAATCCACTCCAATCCAATCCACTCAAATCCAATCCACTCCACTCCAATCCAATCCACTCCAATCCAAAACCAATACACTCCAATCCAATCCACTCCACTCCAATCCAATCCACTCCAATCCAAAACCAATACACTTCAATCCAATCCACTCCACTCCACTCCAATCCAATCCAATACACTCCAAACCAATCCAATCCAATCCACTCCAATCCACTCCAATCCACTCCAATCCAATCCACTCCAATCCAATCCACTCCAATCCACTCCAATCCAATCCACTCCAATCCTAGCCAATCCAATCCTCTCCAATCCAATCCTATCCTATCCAATCCACTCCAATCCACTACAATCCAATCCGCTCCAATCCAATCCAATCCACTCCACTCCAATCCATTCCACTCCAATCCAATCCAATCCAATCCAATCCACTCCAATCCAATCCAATCCACTCCACTCCAATCCAATCCAATCCAATCCAATCCAATCCAATCCACTCCACTCCACTCCAATCCAATACAATCCAATCCACTCCAATCCAATTCAATCCTCTCCAATCCAATCCACTCCAATCCACTCCAATCCAATCCAGTCCAATACACTCCAATCCAATCCAATCCAATCCAATCCAGTCCAATACACTCCAATCCACTCCAATCCAATCCACTCCACTCCAATCCAATCCAATCCAATCCAATCCTCTCCAATCCAATCCATTCCAATCCAATCTAATCCAATTTAATCCAGTCGAATCCAATCCACTCCAATCCAATCTAATCCAATCCAATCCAATCCAATCCCATCCACTCCAATCCACTCCAATCCAATCCAATCCACTCCAATCCAATCTTTTCCAATCCAGTCAAATGATGTTTCGAATCTCGCTTAAAATTCCATTTCCTCATTGAATTTAAATGCCACCAGTTGCCGTGTTGGGCTTTGAATCCGTGTCTCCGAGTACCTTAGCCTGGACCTGTTTGTTCTGTGTCCAGTCACAGTACCGTTACCCGACCGTCTCCCCCTGACGAATGTGGGGGTACAGACAGGAAAGTAGGGTTACTCAGACTGCAATTAGATCAGCCATAATCTTTGGAGGGGCCGCATGGCTCACAGGTGCTCCCAAACCCCAGATCCTTCCTATCTCTGCCTGGGTGTCACCAGGGCAGAATTCCCTTGTGAGGAGAGTTTGGAAAAGTCAAGACTTTTCTCCGTGGGAAACTGGTGTCCAGCCAGTGGGAGAATTTGGTCAGATAAGCAGTCAGAAAAAAAATACCTTGACCTCTGGGTCAAAAGTCAGAGAGAGAAGGAAACTCATCAACTTGGCAACTAAAATGATTGGAAGAAGATTTAAGGGGGTCGATTGTTCACTCAGCATTGTCGCAAACTGAAATGCTGTGACAGGAGGCCCATTCCTAACTAAGTTAATGAGGAACTTTCCGGAGTTTGGATAAAGGGCAGGGATTACATAAACTGTTCTTCTGAAGCGCTGGCACTGACACGATGAGCTGAATGGACTCCTTTCTTTGTTCGCGATGTAGCGTTCTGCAGTTCTCTGACTGGTAGAAACATAGAAAATAGGAGCAGGAGGAGGCCATTCGTCCCTTCAAGCCTGTTCTGCCCAATCATTATGATCGTGGCTGATCATCCAACTCAGTATCCTGTTCCCATAAGATCATAAGACATAGGAGCAGAATTAGGCCACTCGGCCCATCAAGTCTGATATTTTTCTTATCCCCATTCTCCTGCCTTTTCCCCATAACCCCTGATTCCCTTATTCATCAAGAATCCATCTATCTCTGTCTTAAAGACACTCAATGACCTGGTCTCCACAGCCTTCTGCGGCAAAGAGTTCCACAGATTCACTACTCCCTTGCTGAAGAAATTCCTCTTCATCTCTGTTTTAAAGGATCGTCCCTTTAGTCTGAGGTTGTGCCCTCTGGTTCTAGTTTTTCCTACTAGTGGAAACATCCTCTCCACATCCACTCTATCCAGGCCTCGCAGTATCCTTAAGCTTCAATAAGATCCCCCCTCATCCTTCTAAACTCCATCGAGTACAGAAGCAGACTCCTCAACCGTTCCTCATACGACAAGCTCTTCATTCCAGGGATCATTCTTGGGAACCTCCTCGGGACCCTTTCCAAGGCCAGCACATCCTTCCTTAGATATGGGGCCCAAAACTGCTCATAATACTCCAAATGGGGGCTGACCAGAGCCTTATACAGCCTCAGAAGTACATCCCTGTTCCTGTATTCTAGCCCACTTGACATGAATGCTAACATTGCATTTGCCTTCCTAACTGTCGACTGAACCTGCACATTAACCTTAAGAGAATTTTGAGCAAGGATTCTCAAGTCCCTTGGTGTTTCTGATTTCCTAAGCATTTCCCATTTAGAAAATAGTCGATGCCTCCATTCCTCCTTCCAAAGTGTATAACCTCACACTTTTCCACATTGTATTCCACCTGCCACTTCTTTGCCCATTCTCCTAACCTGTCCAAGTCCTTCTGCAGACCCCCTGCTTCCTCAATACTACCTGTCCCTCTACACATCTTTGTATCATCTGCAAACTTAGCAGCAGTGTCTTCAGTTCCTTCCTTCAAATCATTAATGCATATTGTGAAAGGTTGTGATCCCAGCACCGACCCCTGAGGCACACCACTGGTCACAGGCTGCCATCCTGAAAAATACCCCTATGCGCTTTGACCCCCTTCTCCCCCAGTGATATATCTAAATGCTTTTGGAAAACATACAGGGTGGGATTTTTCAGCCACACTTGATTCAGTGCCGGAAATTTCCACCTGAGGTCAACGGACCTTTGCGTGGCCTACCTTCACTCGCAATGATTCCCGTGGTTGGCAAGACAGGAAAATTCCGTCCACAGTGTTCTGACCTCAACTACTTTCTATGGGAGTGAATTCCACACATTCACCACTCTCTGGGTGAAGAAATTTCTCCTCACCTCAGTCCTAAACCCTGTATCCTCAGACTGTGAGCCCCTGGTTCTGGACTCCCCCCATCATCGGGAACATCCTTCCTGCATCTACCCTGTCTAGTCCTATTAGACTCAGTTGAATAAGGGAAAAATAGACAGACTGAAGGATTAAAGAGAGGCAATGGAAAGATCAAAAAGCTAGCAGAAAGAACTGAAGGAGACAGACATTAGCATAAAGAGACAAAGAGGGAGAGAGAGAGAGAGAGTGGGAGGTCACTTCCTTGTACCAGTTTGGGTTAAACTTATAATCTCCCTCAATGTCAACAAAACGAAGGAGATTGTCATCGACTTCAGGAAGCGTAAAGGAGAACATGCCCCTGTCTACATCAATGGGGACGAAGTAGAAAGGGTCGAGAGCTTCACGTTTTTAGGTGTCCAGGTCACCAACAATCTGTCCTGGCCTCCCCATGCCGACACTATCGTTAAGAAAGCCCACCAACGCCTCTACTTTCTCAGAAGACTAAGGAAATTTGGCATGTCAGCTATGACTCTCACCAACTTTTACAGATGCACCATAGAAAGCATTCTTTCTGGTTGTATCACAGCTTGGTATGGTTCCTGCTCTGCCCAAGACCGCAAGGAACTACAAAAGATCGTGAATGTAGCCCAATCCATCACACAAACCAGTCTCCCCATCCATTGACTCTGTCTACACTTCCCGCTGCCTCGGAAAAGGAGCCAGTATAATCAAGGACCCCACGCACCCCGGACATTCTCTCTTCTACTTTCTTCCGTCGGGAAAAAAATACAAAAGTCTGAGATCTCGTACCAACCGACTCAAGAACGGCTTCTTCCCTGCTACTGTCAGACTTTTGACTGGACCTACCTCGCATTAAGTTGATCTTTCTCTACACTCTCGCTATGACTGTAACACTACATTCTGCACCCTCTCCTTTCCTTCTCTATGAACGGTATGCTTTGCCTGTATAGCGCGTAAGAAACAATACTTTTCACTTTATCCAATACTTGTGACAATAATAAATCAAATCAAATCAAATCAAAAACTTGAACAAAACAAAGTGAGGGGGCAAATCAAAAGATTTGAAAGGGACACCATATGAAACAAAAAAACATTCACAAGGGAAATTTAAAACATCAAATCTAATTGAAAACACCCACCCCCGTGGTGTCCATTGGGTATAGAATGCCTCAATGGTTTCCAATCCTTGTATCAGTGCACATTGCCACATGTGGTGGGTCAGGAGATTTGAATATGCAAATACAGTGCTGGAAAGTATTGACCTATACAGAATGCCAGTGAAGCTTCAATTAGAGATGTGGTTACAGAAGATAAGTGTGTCATCAGTGGGGTGTGAAGGTCTGAAGAGATTGTTCAAATCCAACTCCCGGCCTATTGCTTGGAAAGATTGGGTTGTTACGTTTCCAAGAGAGAAGCACGTGCCATGGTGGCAGCGTTTTCGAAATATTGTCAACTTTCTCCCCCGCACCGGGACAAACATCATTGAAACTCAACTCCATTCAAATTCCTCTTCCCATGACCTCAGAACTGTGGACAGCTCCCTCCCCCACGCCACCCACTCAGTTCTCAAGAAATCTGTAAGCTTTTCAATATTTATTTGTTTGTTTGTTTGCTATTTACTCGTGTCACAAGTCGGCTTCCATTAACACTGCAATGAAGTTACTGTGAAAATCCCCCAGTCGCCACACTCCGGCGCCTGTTCGGGTACACTGAGGGAGAATTTAGCACGGCCAATGCACCTAACCAGCACGTCTTTCAGACTGTGGGAGGAAACCGGAGCACCCGGAGGAAACCCACGCAGACACGGGGAGAACGTGCAGACTCCACACAGAGAGTGTGGAGCCGGATCCCTGGGCGCCATGAGACAGCAGTGTTAACCACTGTGCCACCCCACTGGCCCCGGTTTAAAATCTCCAGGTTCGAGTCCCGCCTCAGGAGATGAAGGCGCGTGTGTGGCTGGACAGGTTGAAACTCAAAATACTGACCTTTCCAAACACAGGTCGAGAGCAGAGGGGAGGAGCGGGAGAGGTCCGGGGATGGCCGAACGATGGCGAGGCGTGTCGGAGCCTCTACCTTCACCCCTGATGTGATATACATGTTACCATAGCAACTCGGCCTCCCTGACTGCTCTGTCGCACAGAATGACTGTCTGACGTGAGGGGAAATCTAGATACGGACACAAGGGGAAAGTGAAGACCAATCTGTGATGGTAAATAGTGAGAGGAGGCTGTTTATTCAAGCATGGGCCGGCTGGGCCAGTATTAATTGCCCATCCCTCAGTGTCCCTTGACCTGAGTGGCTTGCTAGGGCCGTTTTCAGAGGGTATTTAAGAGTCAACCACGTTGCTTTGGCTCTGGAGTCACATGTAGGCCAGACCGGGTAAGGACGGCAGATTTTCTTCCCTAAAGGACATGAGTGAACCAGATGGGTTTTTCCCACAATCGACAATGGTTTAGAAACATAGAAACATAAAAAAACTACAGCACAAACAGGCCCTTCGGCCCCACAAGTTGTGCCGAACATATCCCTACCTTCTCGGCCTACCTATAACCTTCCATCCTACCAAGTCCCATGTACTCATCCAGGAGTCTCTTAAAAGTCCCTATTGAGTTTGCCTCCACCACCACTGACGGCAGCCGATTCCACTGCCCACCACCCTCTGTGTTGAAAACATCCCCCTAACATTTCCCCTGTACCTATCCCCCAGCACCTTAAACCTGTGTCCTCTTGTAGCAGACATTTCCACCCTGGGAAAAAGCCTCTGAGAGTCCACCCGATCTATGCCTCTCAACATCTTATATACCTCTATTAGGTCTCCTCTCATCCTACATTGATCCACTGGAGCAAGCTGAGAGGGGTGATTGAAAAGCAGCAGTGCTGGTAAGAGATTAATTGGATTAATTGAATTGTTTATTTATTTAATTAGTCAGCTAGTGTGTGTATTTTTTTGGCCTTTACTTTAACAGCAGTTTTTCAAGTTTAAAGTGAAAACTAGAAGTGGGCAGCAAAGGAGTCTGGGAAGGGTTTTTTAAGCGCGTGAAGTATAAAAGGTAGGCTGCAGTATACAGCGGGCAGCGTCGGGAGCGGGCAGTGTAGTGTGTGGGAAGCAGAGTGTGAGCTATAAGACTTTGGCTCACAGGGCTTAGGCAGAAAGGGCGAGCAGGGGTGAGTTGAATTCATTTTTGCACTTTCTACCTGGTACTGGCAAGGTATCTCGAGGGGATGGGTGTGCAGGCAGTGCTATGTTCCTCTTGCACTATGTTTGAGGTGAGGGACGACGACAGTGTCCCTACTGATTACACCTGTGGGAAGTGCACCCATCTGCAGCTCCTCCAAAACCGTGTTAGGGAACTGGAGCTGGAGTTGGAGGAACTTAGGATCATCAGGGACGCAGAGATGGCCATAGACACAAGCTTTAGGAATACAGTTACTCCGAGGATTGAAAACAGATGGGTGACGGTGAGAGGGGCTGGGAGGAAGCAGTCCGTGCAGGGATCCCCGGTGGTCGTTCCCCTTAGCAACAAGTATTCCGCTTTGGATACGGTTGAGGGGGATGACATACCAGTGGGGAGCCGCAGTGAGAGGATCTCCAGCACTGTGTCCATCTCTGTGGCTCGGGAGGGAAAGGGGGAGAGCGGGAGGGCGATAGTTATTGGGGACTCGTTAGTTAGAGGGATAGATAGGAGGTTCTGTGGCAGCAAAAGAGACTCACGGATGGTATGTTGCCTACCGGATGCCAAGGTCCGTGATGTCTCAGACCGTGTTTTCCAGATTCTGAAGGGGGAGGGGAAACAGTCACAAGTCGTGGTGCACATTGGTACCAATGACATAGGTAAGAGAAGGGACGGGGATTTAAAGCAGGAATTTCTGGAGCTGGGCTGGAAGCTGAGAGCCAAGACGAAACATGTGGTCATCTCTGGTACGTTGCCGGTACCACGTGATAGCGAGTTGAGGAACAGGGAGAGAGTGCAGTTAAATATGTGGTTGCAGGGATGGTGTAGGAGGGAGGGTTTCAGATACGTGGATAATTGGAACACGTTCTGGGGAAGGTGGGACCTGTACAAACAGGACGGGGTGCACCTGAACCAGAGGGGCACCAATATCCTCGGAGGGAAATTTGTTACGGCTCTTCAGGGGGGTTTAAACTAATTTGTCAGGGGAGTGGGAAAGGGAGTTGTAGTCCAGAAGTCAGTGAGGGTGGTGAGGTATTGGGGAAGGTATCAGGGTCAAGGGTGGGTACTGGTAGACAGGAAGGTGGGTTGAAGTGTGTCTACTTCAATGCAAGGAGCATCCGGAACAAGGTAGATGAACTTGGGGCGTGGATTGGTACTTGGGACTACGATGTTGTGGCCATTACGGAGACGTGGGTAGAACAAGGACAGGAATGGTTGTTGGACGTTCCGGGGTATAGATGTTTCAGTAAGTGTAGGGAAGCTGGTAAAAGAGGTGGAGGAGTGGCATTGTTAATCAAGGATAGTTTAACGGCTGCGGAAAGGCACTTCGTGGGGGATCTGCACACTGAGGTAATATGGGCTGAAGTTAGAAATAGGAAAGGAGCGGTCACGTTGCTAGGAGTTTACTATAGGCCCCCAAATAGTAATAGAGATGTGGAGGAAGAAATTGCTAAGCAGATTATGGATATGTGTGGGGGTCACAGGGTAGTTGTCATGGGGGACTTTAACTTTCCAAATATTGATTGGAACCTTTGTAGGTCAAATAGTTTGGATGGGGCAGTTTTTGTGCAGTGTGTGCGGGAGGGTTTCCTGACACAATATGTGGATGGGCCGACTAGAGGTGAGGCCACATTGGATTTGGTACTGGGAAATGAACCGGGCCAAGTGTTAGATTTGGTTGTGGGAGAGCAATTTGGAAATAGTGACCACAATTCGGTGTCTTTTGTTATTGCAATGGAGAGGGATAGGGCCGTACGGCAGGGCAAGGTTTACAATTGGGGGAGGGGTAATTATGATGCGATTAGGCAAGAATTAGGGGGCATAAGTTGGGAACAGAAACTGTCAGAGAAAGGAACTAATGAAAAGTGGAATTTTTTCAAGGAACAAATACTGGATGTCCTTGATAGGTATGTTCCTGTCAGGCAGGGAGGAAATGGCCGAGTGAGGGAACCATGGTTCACAAAAGAGGTGGAATGTCTTGTGAAAAGGAAGAGGGAAGCTTATGTAGGGATGAGGAAACAAGGTTCAGATGGCTCGATTGAGGGTTACAAGTTAGCAAGGAATGAGCTGAAAAAGGGGCTTAGGAGAGCTAGGAGGGGACATGAGAAGTCCTTGGCGGGTCGGATCAAGGAAAACCCCAAGGCTTTTTACTCTTATGTGAGGAATAAAAGAATGACCAGGGTGAGGTTAGGGCCGGTCAAGGACAGTAGTGGGAACTTGTGTATGGAGTCAGTAGAGATAGGCGAGGTGATGAATGAATACTTTTCTTCAGTGTTCACCAAGGAGAGGGGCCATGTTTTTGAGGAAGAGAAGGTGTTACAGGCTAATAGGCTGGAGGAAATAGATGTTCGGAGGGAGGATGTCTTGGCAGTTTTGAATAAACTGAAGGTCGATAAGTCCCCTGGGCCTGATGAAATGTATCCTAGGATTCTTTGGGAGGCAAGGGATGAGATTGCAGAGCCTTTGGCGTTGATCTTTGGGTCCTCGCTGTCCACGGGGATGGTGCCAGAGGACTGGAGAATGGCGAATGTTGTTCCTCTGTTTAAGAAAGGGAATAGAAATGACCCTGGTAATTATAGACCAGTTAGTCTTACTTCGGTGGTTGGTAAATTGATGGAAAGGGTCCTTAGGGATGGGATTTACGACCATTTAGAAAGATGCGGATTAATCCGAGATAGTCAGCACGGATTCGTGAAGGGCAAGTCGTGCCTCACAAATTTGATAGAATTTTTTGAGGAGGTAACTAAGTGTGTTGATGAAGGTAGGGCAGTTGATGTCATATACATGGATTTTAGTAAGGCGTTTGATAAGGTCCCCCATGGTCGGCTTATGATGAAAGTGAGGAGGTGTGGGATAGAGGGAAAGTTGGCCGATTGGATAGGCAACTGGCTGTCTGACCGAAGACAGAGGGTGGTGGTGGATGGAACATTTTCGGATTGGAGGCAGGTTGCTAGCGGTGTGCCGCAGGGATCAGTGCTTGGTCCTCTGCTCTTTGTGATTTTTATTAATGACTTAGAGGAGGGGGCTGAAGGGTGGATCAGTAAATTTGCTGATGACACCAAGATTGGTGGAGTAGTGGATGAGGTGGAGGGCTGTTGTAGGCTGCAAAGAGACATAGAGAGGATGCAAAGCTGGGCTGAAAAATGGCAAATGGAGTTTAACCCTGATAAATGTGAGGTGATTCATTTTGGTAGGACAAATTTAAATGTGGATTACAGGGTCAAAGGTAGGGTTCTGAAGACTGTGGAGGAACAGAGAGATCTTGGGGTCCATATCCACAGATCTCTAAAGGTTGCCACTCAAGTGGATAGAGCTGTGAAGAAGGCCTGTAGTGTGTTAGCTTTTATTAACAGGGGGTTGGAGTTTAAGAGCCGTGGGGTTATGCTGCAACTGTACAGGACCTTGGTGAGACCACATTTGGAATATTGTGTGCAGTTCTGGTCACCTCACTATAGGAAGGATGTGGAAGCGCTGGAAGGAGTGCAGAGGAGATTTACCAGGATGCTGCCTGGTTTGGAGGGTAGGTCTTATGAGGAAAGGTTGAGGGAGCTAGGGCTCTCTGGAGCGGAGGAGGCTGAGGGGAGACTTAATAGAGGTTTATAAAATGATGAAGGGGATAGATAGAGTGAACGTTCAAAGACTATTTCCTCGGGTGGATGGAGCTATTACAAGGGGGCATAACTATAGGGTTCGTGGTGGGAGATACAGGACGGATATCAGAGGTAGGTTCTTTACGCAGAGAGTGGTTGGGGTGTGGAATGGACTGCCTGCAGTGATAGTGGAGTCAGACACTTTAGAAACATTTAAGCGGTTATTGGATAGGCACATGGAGCACACCAGGATGATAGGGAGTGGGATAGCTTGATCTTGGTTTCAGATAAAGCTCGGCACAACATCGTGGGCCGAAGGGCCTGTTCTGTGCTGTACTGTTCTATGTTCTATGTTCTATGTTCTACATCTCTCCAAGGAGAAAAGACCGAGCTCCCTCAGCCTACCCTCATAAGGCATGCCACTCAATCCAGGCAACATCCTTGTAAATCTCCTCTGCACCCTTTCAATCCTTTCCACATCCTTCCTGTAATGAGGCGACCAGAACTGAGCACAGTACTCCAAGTGGGGTCTGACGAGGGTCTTATACAGCTGCATCATTATCCCCGGACTCCTAAACTCAATCCCTCGATTGATAAAGGCCAGCACACCATACACCTTCTTAACCACCTCCTCCATCTGCGGGGCTGATTTTAGAGTCCTATGGACCCGGACCCCAAGGTCCTTCTGATCCTCTACCGTACTAAGAGTCTTTCCCTTTATATTGTACTCCTTCATCCGATTTGACCTGCCAAAATGGAACACTACACATTTATCTGGGTTGAAGTCCATCTGCCACTTCTCCGCCCAGTCTTGCATTCAAAGAACAATACAGCACAGGAACAGGCCCTTCGGCCCTCCAAGCCCGTGCCACTCCCTGGTCCAAACTAGACCATTCTTTTGTATCCCTCCATTCCCACTCCGTTCATATGACTATCTAGATAAGTCTTAAACGTTCCCAGTGCGTCCGCCTCCACCACCTTGCCTGGCAGCGCATTCCAGGCCCCCACCACCCTCTGTGTAAAATATGTCCTTCTGATATCTGCGTTAAACCTCCCCCCCCCTTCACCTTGAACCTATGACCCCTCGTGAACGTCACCACCGACCTGGGGAAAAGCTTCCCACCGTTCACCCTATCTATGCCTTTCATAATTTTATACATGCTATCTATGTCACTCTGTAACTTCTGACATCCCTCCAGACTATCCACAACCCCACCAACTTTCGTGTCGTCGGCAAACTTACCAAACTCACCAACCCATCCCTCCACTTCCTCATCAGTAGATTCTTAATTCCAGATTTTATTGAATTCAAATTTGAATCTGCGCCCCCAGAGCATGACTCTGGGTCTCGGGATGACTAGTCCAGTGATAATACCACTAGCCACTCCCTCCATAGAATGTGCTAAGTCTGGAGGCCTCTTAAACATTGCTATTGTATCTGCTTCTACCACCTCCGCTGGCAGTGAGTTCCAGGCACCTTATCACACTCTGTGTAAAAAAAACTTGCCTCCCACATCTCCTTTAAACTTACCCCCTTTTACCTTAAACCACCGAGGGTGGTGGATGCCTGGAACTCGCTGCCAGGGGAGGTAGGGGAAGCAAATATGGTAGTGGCTTTTCAGGGGCGTCTGGACAAATACATGAATAGGATGGGAATAGAGGGATATGGTTCCCGGGAGGGTAGGGGGTTTTAGTTCAGACGGGCAGCATGGTCGGTGCAGGCTTGGAGGGGCGAAGGGCCTGCTCCTGTGCTGTAATTTTCTTTGTTCCATGTCCCTTAGTCATTGACATTTCTACCCTGGGAAAAAGACTCAGATTCTCCATTCTATCCGTGCCTTTAATCATTTTGTAAACTTCTGTCAGGTTGCCCATCAACTGCCAAACATTCAGGTGAAAACAAACCAAGATTGTCCAATCCCTCCTCATAGCTGATACCCTCCAAACCAGGCAACATCCTGGTAAACCTTTTCCGTCCCTATGCTATGGTGAGAGCAGGGGAGCTCTCTCCCAGTATCCTGGCCAACATTCATCCCTGAATAAAATAGTGGGTCGGTTCTCAAACAATGACGAGACAGAGTACAGGAATGAGATAGAGAATCTGGTGAACTGGTGCGGCAACAATAATCTCTCCCTCAATGTCAACGAAACAAAGGTGATTGTCATCGACTTCAGGAAGCGTAAAGGAGAACATGCCCCTGTCTACATCAATGGGGACACAGTACAAAGTGTCGAGAGCTTCAAGGTTTTAGGTGTCCAGATCACCAGCAACCTGTCCTGGTTCCCCCATGCTGACACTATAGTTACGAAAGCTCACCAACGCCTCCACTTTCTCAGGAGACAAGGAAATTTGGCATGTCAGCTCCGACTCTCACCAAATTGTACAGATGCCCCATAGAAAGCATTCTTTCTGGTTGTGTCACAGCTTGGTATGGCTCCTGCTCTGCCCAAGACCGCAAGGAAGGTCGTGAATGTAGCCCAGCCCATCACACAAACCAGCCTCCCATCCATTGACTCTGTCTACACTTCCTGCTGCCTCGGCAAAGCGGCCACATAATTAAGGACCCCACGCGCCCCGGACATTCTCTCTTCCATCTTCTTCCGTCGGGAAAAAGATACAAAAGTCTGAGGTCATGTACCGACCGACTCAAGAACAGCTTTTTCCCTGTTGCTGTCAGACTTTTGAATGGACCTACCCCGCATTCAGCTGATCTTTCTCTACACTCTAGCTATGACTGTAACACTACATTCTGCACTCTCTCCTTTCCTTCTCTATGAACAGTATGTTTTGTCTGTACAATGCGCAAGAAACAATACTTTTCACTGTATGTTAATACATGTGGCAATAATAAATCAAATCAAATCAAAATCAACAGCAGATTATCTGGCCATTATCAGGGGCCTGTGTGGGACTTGGCTGCAGGCAAATTGGTTATCATGTTTGGCCAATCTTGCAATGGTGGGGTACGCTTTGAATGCACCTCAAGGCTGCAGAAGGCTTTGCGGCTTTGCTGAAGGTGCTATGTAAATGCAAGAACAAAGAACAAAGAACAAAGAACAGTACAGCACAGGAAACAGGCCCTTCGGCCCTCCAAGCCTGTGCCGCTCCTTGGTCCAACTAGACCAATCGTTTGTATCCCTCCATTCCCAGGCTGCTCATGTGACTATCCAGGTAAGTCTTAAACGATGTCAGCGTGCCTGCCTCCACCACCCTACTTGGCAGCGCATTCCAGGCCCCCACCACCCTCTGTGCAAAAAACGTCCCTCTGATGTCTGAGTTATACTTCGCCCCTCTCAGCTTGAGCCCGTGACCCCTCGTGATCGTCACCTCCGACCTGGGAAAAAGCTTCCCACTGTTCACCCTATCTATACCCTTCATAATCTTGTATACCTCTATTAGATCTCCTCTCATTCTCCGTCTTTCCAAGGAGAACAACCCCAGTCTACCCAATCTCTCCTCATAGCTAAGACCCTCCATACCAGGCAACATCCTGGTAAACCTTCTCTGCACTCTCTCTAATGCCTCCACGTCCTTCTGGTAGTGCGGCGACCAGAACTGGACGCAGTATTCCAAATGTGGCCTAACCAGCGTTCTATAAAGCTGCATCATCAGACTCCAGCTTTTATACTCTATACCCCGTCCTATAAAGGCAAGCATACCATATGCCTTCTTCACCACCTTCTCCACCTGTGTTGCCACCTTCAAGGATTTGTGGACTTGCACACCTAGGTCCCTCTGTGTTTCTATACTCCTGATGACTCTGCCATTTATTGTATAACTCCTCCCTACATTATTTCTTCCAAAATGCATCACTTCGCATTTATCCGGATTAAACTCCAAGCTTGTTTCTTCCACCCCCCACAAGAGTGGTGAAGTCTCCTTCCCACTGCAGATTGGGAAAGAGATTGTAATCTTCAGTCAGAGCAGAGAATAGGCCCCAGAAAATCAGGAGGCCTGTTTCAGAGTTGTCAGAGGATAATGCAGGATATAGATAGATTGGAGACTTGGGCAGAGAAATGGCAGATGGAGTTTAATCCGGACAAATGCGAGGTGATGCATTTTGGAGGATCAAATTCAGGTGTGAATTATACTGTAAATGGCAGAACCCTCAGGGACATTAACATACAGAGGGATCTGGGTGTGCAGGTCCACAGTTCCCTAAAAATGGCAACACAGGTGGATAAGGTGGTGAAGAAGGCAGACGGCATTCTTGCCTTCATCGGCTGTGGCATGGAGTATAAAAGTTGGCAAGTTATGTTAGAACATAGAACATAGAACATAGAACAGTACAGCACAGAACAGGCCCTTCGGCCCACGATGTTGTGCCGAGCTTTATCTGAAACCAAGATCAAGCTATCCCACTCCCTATCATCCTGGTGTGGCATGTGCCTATCCAATAATGTTCCAGCTGTATAAAACTTTAGTTAGGCTACATTTGGAGTACTGTGTGCAATTCTGGTTGCCACACGACCAGAAGAATGCGGAAGCTTTGGAGAGAGTGCAAAGTAGGTTTGCCAGGATGTTGCCTGGTCTAGAGGGTGTTGACTATGAGGAGAGGTTGGATAAGCTAGGATTGTTTTCACTGGGAATACGGAGGCTGAGGGGAGACATAATGGAGGTCTACAAGATTATGAGAGGCTTAGACAGGATAGATAGTCAGAGGCTTTTCCCCAGGGTGGAAGTGTCAATTGCAAGGGGGCACGGGTTCAAGGTGAGAGGGGGAAGTTTAAGGGAGATGTGCGGGGGAAGTGTTTCACACAGAGGGTGGTAGGTGCCTGGAACGCACTGCCAGTGGAGCGGGTGGAAGCAGGCACATTACCAACATTCAAGATGTATCTTGAAAGAGACATGAATGGGAGGCGAACAGAAACCACTATCGGAGCAGGCTTGATGGGCCAAAGGGCCTGTTCCTGTGCTGGATTATTCTTTGATCTTTGTTAATAATGCACAACCACTCGAGCTCCCCGCAAACCGCCCCAATCACCATTTAGATTTAAATCCCAAAAGTGTGACTGATTTCAATATCTCTCACTTCAAGAAAGAAAACCCAGGGTGCAAGACACGGATGGGGAAACGCCGTTCGAGCAAGGTAAAAAGAGGCCTGTGCTGCCCCTATGTCGGTCTAACTCCCTGTCCATCGCCAGGTGCTGTTGGCGGGGGAAGGTGGGTGGGATAGGGAGAATTGGGGTCGGGGGGCAGAATGTTTGAAGCCAGTCAGAACAGGATAGGGTCGGGAACTTTTAATATTTTGTCAGCAAAAACCACCCCACCGACGCCCACAACATTCCGGATGAGGAGTTCAAAGATACCAGATTGGGGACAAAGCAGGGGAAATGTCCAGTGATGTGGTCAGAGGGCCCAGCTAACTGAACCTTCCTCCACAATGTCACTCAGCACCTAACTCTACCCAGCCCGGGGTTTTGTCAATGCCACTGTTTCACTGACCATAAGATATAGGAGCAGAATTAGGCCACTCGGCCCATCGAGTCTGCTCCGTCATTCAATCATGGATGATATTTTTCTCATCCCCATTCTCCTGCCTTTCTGGCGTAACCCTCGATCTCCTTATTGATCAAGAACCTACCTGTCTGTGTCTTAAAGACAGAGATAGATAGGTTCTTGATCAATAAGGATCGGGGAAGGCAATGGCCTGGTGGTCTTATCACGAGTCTATTAATCCAGAAACTCAGCAAATGTTCGGGGGACCCGGGTTCGAATCCCGCCACGGCAGATGGTGGAATTTGAATTCAATAAAAAAAATATGGAATTAAGAATCTACTGATGACCATGAAACCATTGTCGATTGTCAGAAAAACCCATCTGGTTCACTACTGTCCTTTAGGGAAGGAAATCTGCCGTCCTCACCCGGTCCTTTCTCCAATACTCCACATTTTAAACCACGCAGGTTTATTTGGAATCATGAGCTTTTGGAGCGCTGCTCCTTCATCAGGTGATGGGGAGCCGGTTCCTTTATCAGGACTCACCTAATGAAGGAGCAGCGCTCCGAAAGCTCATGGTTCCAAATAAACCTGTTGAACTTTAACCTGGTGTTGTGAGACTTCTTACTGTGTTTACCCCAGTCCAATGCCGGCATCTCCACACCAACTTTTGAAGGCACCTGGATCTGCATTTGAAAGGCCGCAGACTAGGCGCTGGAGAACTGGGATTTAAATAGGATCATAGTATCCCTACAGTGCAGAAGGAGGCCATCCGGCCCATCGAGTCTGCACCGACCACAATCCCACCCAGGCCCTATGCCCGTAACCTTACATATTTACCCCGCTAATCCCCTGACACTAAGGGTCAATTTAGCATGGCCAATCCACCTTATCCACACATCTTTGGACTGTGGGAGGAAACCGGAGCACCTGGAGGAAACCCACGCAGACACGGGGAGAAGGTGCAGACTCCACATAGGCAGAGACCCAAGCCGGGAATCGAACTGGTGCGGTGAGGCAGCAGTGCTAACCACTGTGTCACCATGCCGCCCTAAATGAGTGACTGGTTTCTATTTTCTCTTTTCTTGTCAGAGATGATGGGCTGAATGGCCTCTTTCTGTCCTTTTCTGTGGAAAACAAGGAATGACGGGCAGAAAAATATTAATCTTCTCTCCTCACAACCTGCTGATTTATTTAAATAGCGCGGGTGAGGTTTGACTGGCGTCTAGTGAGGGCTTGGATCCTGAGTAACACAGGATGAAGTGAACATCTTTGGGTGGGAGGTAGTTTTTTTTGTTCCTGTTTGTGTCTGCTCTTTGAGGTTTGACCACAGTGTGAATATATTGGCACCTCTACTGACTTCAAAGCAATTTCAAAAAGCCCCCACGCATCAGTGCAGCTTATCTGTTGTTGCTGTAGATTCCTGTTATTTACTCAGGGGTGTAAACACCTCTTACTGTGACATTGCAGGCCCCAGGCTGAGTAATCTGAAGCCTTTCTGCTCAGCGGATCTGTGGGAAGTGGTGGTGTGGGTGGGGAATTCTCCTTCCCCTCCCCCATGCTCCCCAGGGGGCGGGTGTGGTGGCCCAGGCTGCTGGGGGCATGAGGAGAACGATTCCTGGGCTCCCTTCACTGACACACAGAGCGGGCACAACCCAGGGCCTGGTCCCCCCTGTGGCTCTACTCCCTTGGCACGGGGCTGGTTTCACTTTGGATCACTCAGCGCTCCACCTCAGCGAGGCTTTGCGGCCTAGTGGAACAGAGTGCTGTGTCAAACTGCCAGCAAGGAAATTGTGCGCTCTCCTCATATCGCCCCCCCTTCCCCCCCACCAACCCCCCCCTCCCCCCCCCACCATCCCCCCACCACCGCCCCCCCCCCCCCCCCCGCCCCTTCCCCCCAACCCCTACCCGGTTATTCCATTACTGAAAGCTCTTTCACGGGTCTTTATGTCGGAGGATAAGAACCATTCTGTTCAACTGCTTGAAGGTTGGCCTTTATATTTCCCAGTAAGAAGTTTAACAACACCAGGTTAAAGTCCAACAGGTTTATTTGGTAGCAAATAACATAAGCTTTCGGAGCACAGCTCCTTCGTCAGATGGAGTGGAAATCTGCTCTCAAACAGTGCAAACAGACAGAACCAAGTTGCAGAATACTGATTAGAATGCGAATCCTACAGCCAGCCAGGTCTTAAATGTACAGACAATGTGGGTGGAGGGAACATTAAACACAGGTTAAAGAGATGTGTATTGTCTCCAGACAGAACAGCTAGTGAGATTCTGCAAGTCCAGGAGGCAAGCTGTGGGGGTTACTGATAATGTGACATAAATCCAACATCCCGGTTTAGGCCGTCCTCATGTGTGCGGAACTTGGCTATCAGTTTCTGCTCAGCGACTCTGCGCTGTCGTGTGTCGTGAAGGCCGCCTTGGAGAACGCTTACCTGAAGATCCAAGGCTGAATGCCCGTGACTGCTGAAGTGCTCCCCCACAGGAAGAGAACAGTCTTGCCTGGTGATTGTCGAGCGGTGTTCATTCATCCGTTGTCGCAGCGTCTGCATGGTTTCCCCAATGTACCATGCCTCGGGACATCCTTTCCTGCAGCGTGCAGCGTTATGTTTCCTACAAGGCTCCACTCACACCAATCACCCCTTCCCACCCTTCATTCCTCTCCTCCTCGCCCTTCACCATCCTTAACGCTCTCACTTCATAGAATCATCGAATCACAGAAACCCTACAGTACAGAAAGAGGCCATTCGGCCCATCGAGTCTGCACCGACCACAATCCCACCCAGGCCCTACCCCCATATCCCTACATATTTACCCACTAATCCCTCTAACCTACGCATCTCAGGACACTAAACACAATTTTT
The DNA here is from genome assembly GCF_964213995.1 of Mustelus asterias. Classification (NCBI taxonomy): domain Eukaryota; kingdom Metazoa; phylum Chordata; class Chondrichthyes; order Carcharhiniformes; family Triakidae; genus Mustelus; species Mustelus asterias. The sequence goes on along the minus strand of NC_135808.1, from coordinate 2,218,231 downwards.
AACCTGGCCAATCAACCTAACCCGCACATCTTTGGACTGTGGGAGGAAACCGGAGCACCCGGAGGAAACCCACGCAGACACGAGGAGAATGTGCAAACTCCACACAGACAGTGACCCAAGCCGGGAATCGAACCCGGGTCCCTGGAGCTGTGAAGCAGCAGTGCTAACCACTGTGCTACCGTGCCGCCCATTTCCATTTCTCATTTCATTTTTGAGAATTATTTGATCAGATGTGGGCCAGCATTGGTTGCCCTTCCATAATTGCCGCTTGAACTGAGTGTCTTGCTCGGCTATTTCAGAGGGCAGTTGAGAGTCAACCACATTGCTGCGACTCTGGAGTCACATGTCGGCCAGACCGGGACAGGACGGCAGATTTCCTTCCCTAAAGGACATGAGTGAACCAGATGGGGTTACGTATTTTAGATGATCAATGATATTTTCGTATCATTCCGGCCTTCAATTCCAAATTTTCCAGAAGTTAATTAATTGAATTAACACCAGCTACCTTGACGGGATACGAACTCACGCCCTCAGAGATTTGATTTGATTTGATTTATTATTGTCACATGTATTAGTATACAATGAAAAGTATTGTTTCTTGCACGCTATACAGACAAAACATACCGTTCATAGAGAAGGAAATGAGAGAGTGCAGAATGTAGTGTTACAGTCATAGCTAGGGTGGAGAGAAAGATCAGCTTAATGTGAGGTAGGTCCATTCAAAAGTCTGATGGCAGCAGGGAAGAAGTTGTTCTTGAGTCGGTTGGTGCGTGACCTCAGACTTTTGTATATTATTCCCAACGGAAGAAAGTGCATCTAACCAGCGCGTCTTTTTAACTGTGGGAGGAAACCGGAGCACCCGGAGGAAAGCCACGCGGATACGGGGAGAATGTGCAGAGTCCACACAGACAGTGACCTGAGGCCAGAATCGAACCCGTGTCCCCAGCACATTACTCTGGGCCATAGGGTTACCTGGGCAATGGTTTAACAACTCCACCCTGCAGTCTCACATTTTTGCAGCTCCAGAGATCAGAGGTGCATCACCCCAAACAGCCGCTGAGTGTCGGGTACTGGAGGCCAGTGAGTGATTTTATTCCAGGAGTCTGCTCTTTAGTTACACTCTGCGTCTCTCTGACTGACAGGGAGACCACGAAAGCTTCCTACGATCTCGGGGAACCTCAAGCCACTGTGAGGGTGAGATGTCTGCTGAGTGACAGTTCGGATTGACCCAGTCTCTGTGTTTTCCCTCCTCAGTGAGGGGGGAATGTCCCTCCATTGTCCCTCACCCAACCACCCACACCTCGCATTCACTTCCCACCTTCACCAGCCACTCACTGGGCCCAGGATATCAGATCTCCAGTGGGGTGGGCGGCAGTGGAATCCAATCTAGTTCAAAGCTTGCAGATGAACACAGCAAAGGTTTCTCGTCCTCAGGGGAACTCCCCCCTCACCCTTCCCGCCCCCCCTCCCTTACCACACACACATTTACCTCAAACAACCTGAAGGGGACAGGAGGTTAAACTAGCAAGGCCAGCTCAGCAATGTCCAATGCAAATTGAAGCAACAACACCTCATCTTCTGATTCACCACCTTGCAGCCTTCTGGACTCAAAAACTTTACACTGTGAACTTTCTCCTTCATCTTTACCCCCTTATCCATTTTTCAGTTCCCTTTGTCTGTCCCAATACAACCGACCCCTCCCCCCCACCCCACACACAGGGCCATCTGTCACTTGCTCCTCAGTTTTGTTCCCACTGATGCTTGTTCTGCTATTAACACATTCTGCTGCCTCATCGTAATGCTGCTATTAGCAACCCTTCCATCTCCAATGCGACCATTAACACTCCCTTTGTCTTGTGTCCATGACATCTTTGTCAATCTCTCCCGGCTCTAACCAATCCCTGACCTTCTATTCTGCCACCGTACCGCACCACCCCCCCCCCGCCCCCCTCCGCCGCCCACCCTCTCTACATAATCCATCACCTTTCTTTATTTCCTCGCTCTGAAAAAGAGTCCTATGAACTCGGAACGTCTGCCGGGATTCTCCGACCTTGTGCACCAATAGAATTTTAGGGGGAATTCCTGCACACAGGAACAGGGAGAATGAAGAACTCACACGGGAGTGAATGAAGTGAAGAAGCATTTGAAGGGGTGCTTGAGGAGAGGCGTTAGCCTAAGGGTAACGTCACTGGGCTATTAATACGGTGACCCAGATGAACTGTGAATAGAAATGGTCGAGAGCTTCATGTTTCCAGGTGCCCAGATGTTCGAGTCCCTCCATGCCGACACTATAGTTCAGAAAGCCTACCAATGCCTCTACTTTCTCAGAAGACTAAGGAAATTTGGTATGTCCGCTACGACTCTCACCAACTTTGCACCATAGAAAGCATTCTTTCTGGTTGTATCACAGCTTGGTATGGCTCCTGCTCTGCCCAAGACCGCAAGGAACTACAAAATGTCGTGAATGTAGCCCAGTCCATCACGCAAACCAGCCTCCCATCCATTGACTCTGTCTACACTTCCCGCTGCCTCGGGAAAGCAATCAGCATAATCTAGCACCCAGCGCACACTGGACATTCTCTCTTCCACCTGTTGGGAAAAAGTCTGAGGTCACATACCAACCAACTCAAGAACAGCTTCTTCCCTGCTGCCATCAGACTTTTGAATGGACCTACCTCGCATTAAGTTGATCTTTCTCTACACCCTAGCTATGACTGTAACACTACATTCTGCACTCTCTCCTTTCCTTCTCCCCTATGTACTCTATGAACGGTACATTTTGTCCAAATAGAAGAAACAATACTTTTCACTGAATTCCAATACATGTGACAATAATAAATCAAATCAAATCAAAACTTAAACTCTGCTTTAACTTTGAGCTATAGGGGAAAACAAGAGGCCGAGTGCAAAAGCAAGGGAGTCTCGCTAAACCTTCATAAAACACTGGGTTAGGTCTCAACCACAGGATTGTGTTCAGTTCTGGGTGCCATACTTCAAGAAGGATGTCAAGGCCTCTCGGAGATTGTCCACAGTGTAATAGTTCCTTCAAGGCCAGTGTCCCTTCAACAAATTTAGATTTATTTACATATTCAGCAGCACCCAGAGAGGTACATCCTCGTGTAGAGTATAAACCCCTAGCGCCAGTAACCCTGACACTCCACATTATGTACACAGGCTCCCTGATTGGACAAGCCACTACTGCCTTAATCAGGGAGCTCGTATTCTAAGGGGTCCAAATGATGGGACTTGTTAAAGTCGTTACACGGAGGAGATCCTAGTAAGGAGGGGCTTCGATGATATGGAGAGACCGGAGGGGCTGGGATGTGGTGTATGCGATGAGTGTCCCTTTAAGGGCAACACAGCAGAAGGTGCTCACGTGGCTTGGGGGGCCAATTGGGACTGAGAGTGAGTAATCACCCCAGGGGGTGGGAGTCCCCTCTTAGGCAGAAGACAGTCTGAAGACATGTAGGGACTGGGGCAGCCGATGGGTAGCTTCAGAGCAGTTGGCGGAGAGGGGAGGGCGTGCCAACCTCCGGACACTTTTCCTTTGTGAATAAATACCCTTGTGTTCCTGATGGATTCTGTAAGCATCCATCATTACATTGGGATTTAACTCCTTGGAGCAGGATGGGTTAAACAGAGACTTGAGAGGACCATTCAATAGTAGGAATGTTTTGGATTGAATATTGGGGGAGCGATTTCCAATGGTGGAAAGGTCGGCCTCCAGAGGAGATGGCGAAAGGGATTGATGATAGTACCTGCAATTTACATCGATTTACAGCATCACTACAGTGCAAAAGGAGGCCATTCGGCCCATCGAGACTGCACCGACAACAATCCTAAACCCTAACCCCAACTTAACCCTGACCCCACGCATTTACCCTGCTAATCCCCCTGACACTAAGGGGTAATTTAGCTTGGCCAATCCACCTAACCACATCTTTGGACACTAAGGGACAATTTAGCATGGCCAATCCACCTAGCCTGCACATCTTTGGACACTAAGGGACAATTTAGCATGGCCAATCCACCGAGCCTGCACATCTTTGGACACTAAGGGACAATTTAGCATGGCCAATCCACCTAGCCTGCACATCTTTGGACACTAAGGGACAATTTAGCATGGCCAATCCACCTAGCCTGCACATCTTTGGACACTAAGGGACAATTTAGCATGGCCAATCCACCTAGCCTGCACATCTTTGGACACTAAGGGACAATTTAGCATGGCCAATCCACCTAGCCTGCACATCTTTGGACACCAAGGGACAATTTATCATGGCCAATCCGCCTAACCTGCACATCTTTCGGACTGTGGGAGGAAAGTGGAGCACCCGGAGGAAACCCACGCAGACACGGGGAGAAGGTTCACATATTAATATGGGAAATATTATTTTGTCACGGTGAATAGTTGTGATCTGGAATGTGTGGGTGGGGGGGTGGCCACAGACCCTACACCAGCTGCATTCCCTTTGAGTAGACTGAAGCCATCTGTCCATCTTACAGGCAGGGGAAATTCAATTGGCCATTACTGGGTCACATTGAGAACCGTCACTCTGACTGACTCACTGTGCGTGGGTGATGCTGCCTTGCTCTTCCAGTGATCAAAGGCCAAAGTACAAAGAAAATTAAAGTACAGGAACAGGCCCTTCGGCCCTCCAAGCCTGCACCGACCATGCTGCCCGTCTGAACTAATCATTTAGCTCTACCGAAATCCTCTCAGACTCTGAGTCTCTGTCCCACAGTGTCCTCAGTGTCCCTGGAGATGGTGGGCGTGGTGCCCGCTGCTGCCCACAAGGTCTTCCAGGAGATCGATGGCACCACAGGAACTGGAAGACTTCATTAATAATCACAAGAAGATTCTACCTTGAGGAGCCAGGTCTCATCAGTCTTTGACCATATTACCCTATATTCCCATAGCCCTATAAGGCTATGTTCCTGTGAGCCTGTGACTCTATGTTCCTCAAACCCTATGACCCTATGAGCCTTTGACCTAAGGGGATGGCCTAGTGGTATAATCGCTGGAGTATTAATCCAGAAACTCAGCTAATGTTCTGGGGACCCAGGTTCAAATCCCACCACGGCAGATGGTGGAATTTGAATTCAATTAAAAACAAAACCTGGAATTAAGAATCTACTGATGACCATGAAACCATTGTCGGAAAAACCCATCTGGTTCACTAATGTCCTTTAGGGAAGGAAATCTGCCATCCTTACCTGGTCTGGCCGACATGTGACTCCAGAGCCACAGCAATGTGGTTAACTCTTAACTGCCCTCTAAGGGTAACTATGGATGGACCAGTGACGCCCATGTCCAATGAATAAATGTTTTAAATATCAGCCTACGACCCTATGAGTCGATGATTTTCTGAGCCTATCAGCTGATGACCCTCATAACCATGTGTTCCCATGATCCTATGAACCCATGAGTTATATTGCTATGACTCTATAAAGCCATGACCCTATGACCCAATCGCACTACCACCCCTATAAACTTATGACCAAATGATCCAAGGATCCCATGACCCTCTGCCCCAATGAGCTAATGTTTCTATCCTCCCATGATCCTCTCTGTATTGCTGCCATCTTTGGTCTCACTGTTCCTGATTGGTTCTGGTTCTGAGTTGAATTATATCGTCACATGGTGCAGTCGCGCCGGGTTGGGGTGCGAGGGGACCGCGTGCAGAGTTTTACACCCACTGTCCGTCGCTCTATCTCATTCCCGTCAATACAGAGCACTGCCAGACCTCTCTCTCCCGCTCTGGGTGGATTTGTGCCCTCTCGCCCTCCACGGGAATTGCAGCGGACCATGCAAAGGCCCATTGACCTTGGGTCGGGCGGGATTGGGACGAGAGTGGCCGGAAAATCCCACCCTCTGAGTCTCTCTGACATGCATAATAAGGAGGATCCTTGGATCCTCTGGTCGCCGCACTACCAGAAGGATGTGGAGGCTTTGGAGAGGGCACAGAAAAGATTTACCAGGATGCTGCCTGGCATGGAGGGCATTAGCTATGAGGAAACTTGGTTTGTTCTCACTGAAACGACGGAGGTTGAGGGGGCGACCTGATAGAAGTCTACAAGATTATGAGGGGCATGGACAGAGTGGACAGTCAGAAGCTTTTTCCCAGGGTGGAAGAGTCAATTACTTGGGTTTAAGGTGAGAGGGGCAAGGTTTAAAGAAGGTGTACGAGGCAAGTTTTTTACACAGAGGGTGCAGGGTGCATGGAACTCGCTGCCGGGGGAGGTCGTGGAAGCAGATACGATAGTGACTTTTACAAATCCCATGACCCTCTTGACAAATACATGAATAGGATGGGAATAGAGGGATATGGTCCCCGGAAGGGTAGGGGGTTTTAGTTCAGTCGGGCAGCATGGTCGGTGCAGGCTTGGAGGGGCCGAAGGACCTGTTCCTGTGCTGGAATTTTCTTTGTTCTCTGTTCTTTGATCCGGGGAGAGACATTAACTGGTCTGATATTGTCCAGAAGCATTGTTTGTACAGTGACTCTATTTCTGTGGTATCAGAGCAGCATTGTAGCGTGTCTATCTGCCCCTCTTCTAATGAAACCTCCAGGGGAATGGAAATTTGAATTCTTAGTTGAGTACTCTCACGCTCTGACTGTACCCAAACTGGAAATAGAAAAAGAAACTGTAAGCTATGGTCTACAGCATTCAGTCGGTACAAATAAACCTTTATACTCAAGATACAAAAGGGTTTCAGTTGCTATTTATATCGATATTAATTTCTCCCATCTCTTGTTTCGGAATAATCATCTCAAAAGGAGATATATAGGTTATTAATGCAATAATTCAGCAATGACTCAACTTTCACTTATCTTCCTGATAAGAGAGTTGTATTTATTCTCTCATGGGAGTGTGGGCGTCACTGGCTCGACCAGTAAAGCATCCCTAATTGCCCCCTTGAGAAGGTGAGCTGCTTTCTCAAACCCACTGCTGTCCCTGAGGTGTAGGTGCACCAGTTTCTACCTGTAAAGACTCGCATTCCAACCATTATTTTGTAAATTGAATTTGTGTCTTTATATGCCCTGCTTGTGAACAGAACTCCCACTTACCTGATGAAGGACTCTGAAAGCTAGTGGCTTTTGCTACCAAATAAACCTGTTGGACTTTAACCTGGTGTTGTGAGACTTCTTACTGTGTAGATACACCCACAGTGCTGTTAGGGAGGGAGCTCCAGGATTTTGACCCAGCGACAGTGAAGGAATGGCCGATATATTTCCAAGTCGGGACAGTGAGTGGCTTGGAGGGGAACCTCCAGGTGGTGGTGTTCCCAGGTCTCTGCTGCCCTTGTCCTTCTAGATGGCAGTGGTCATGGGTTCGGAAGGTGCTGCCTAAGGAACCTTGGTGAATTGCTGCAGTGCATCTTGTGGATGGTACACACGGCTGCGTCTGGGCGTCGTGGTGGAGGAAGTGAATGTCGAAGGTGGTGGATGGGGTGTCAGTCCAGTGAGCAGCTTTGTTCTGGATTAACTGAGGGATTCAGATAGAAACATAGAAACTAGAAGCACCACCAATGCCTCTACTTTCTCAGAAGACTAAGGGAATTTGGCATGTCAGCTCCGACTCTCACCAACCTTTACAGATGCAGCATAGAAAACATTCTTTCCGGTTGTATCACAGCTTGGTTTGGCTCCTGCTCTGCCCAAGACCGCAAGGAACTACAAAAGATAGGGAATGTAGCCCAATCCATCACGCAAACCAGCCTCCCATCCATTGACTCTGTCTACACTTCCCACTGCCTCGCAAAAGCAGCCAGCGTAATTAAGGACCCCACGCACCCCGGACAGTCTTTCTTCCACCTTCTTCAGTTGGGAAAAAGGTACAAAAGTCTGAGGTCACGTACCAACCGACTCAAGAACAGCTTCTTCCCTGTGCCATCAGACTTTTGAATGGACTTCCCTCACATTAAGTTGATCTTTCTCTACACCCTAGCTATGACTGTAACACTACGTTCTGCACTCTCTCCTTTCCTTCTCTATGTACGGTATGCTTTGTCTGTATAGCGCGCAAGAAACAATACTTTTCACTGTATACTAACACATGTGACAATAATAAATCAAATCAGGAGAAGGCCATTCGGTCCTTGGAGCCAACTCCGCCATTCATTTTGAACATGGCTAATCATCAAATTCAATATCCTGATCCCCGCTTCCCTCCATATCCCTCGATCCCTTTAGCCCCAAGAGCGAAATCTAATTTCTTCTTGAAATCACACAACATTTTGGCCACAACTACTTGCTGTGGTGGTGAATTCACCACCCTCTGGGTGAAGAAATTTCTCATTGAGAACTGAGATGAAAAAGATGCAGAACCTGCATTTATTAAAGCCTTTTGACAACCTCAGGTGAATGCCAAAATGCTTTTGTTGTGATGGAGGGGACACAGCAGCCAAATTGTGCATGGCAGGATCCCACAACTCAGCGAGGATGGAGATCTACTGAGCAGAGATGGACTCAGAATAGTGACGCTGGGATTTTGTACCCTGGGGTGAGAGGGCTGACGGGGTTGTGGTATAATGTCTCATCTTTTCAATGGTATCACTGATGGTGCAGAGGTTCCACCCTGTGAGATGAGGAAAGAAGGGGTAAGAAAAGAGAGGAGAAAGACAGAGAAGGAATGAGGAAGAGAAGAAATGTAAGGAAGCATTCTAGAATCCCTATAATGCAGAAGCAGCCCATCAAATCTGCATTGACTCTCTGACAGAGCTTTCCACCCAGGCCATAACCCCACGTATTTACCCCACTAATCCCTCTAACCGGCATATCTGTGGACATTAGGTCAGGTTAGCATGGCCAACCCACCTAACCTGCACATCTTTGGACACTAAGGAGCAATTTAGCATGGCCAACCCACCTAACCTGCACATCTTTGGACACTAAGGGTCAATTTAGCATGGCCAATTCACCTAACCCGCACATCTTTGGACACTAAGGGTCAATTTAGCATGGCCAATCCACCTAACCTCCAGATCTTTGGACACTAAGGGTCAATTTAGCATGGCCAACCCACCTAACCTCCACATCTTTGGACACTAAGGGTCAATTTAGCATGGCCAATCCACCTAACCCGCACATCTTTGGACACTAAGAGGCAATTTAGCTTGGCCAATCCACCTAACCTACACATCTTTGGACACTAAGGGGCAATTTAGCATGGCCAATCCACCTAACCCGCACATCTTTGGACACTAAGGGTCAATTTAGCATGGCCAACCCACCTAACCCGCACATCTTTGAACACTAAGGGTCAATTTAGCATGGCCAATCCACCAAACCCGCACATCTTTGGACACTAAGAGGCAATTTAGCTTGGCCAATCTACCTAACCTACACATCTTTGGACACTAAGGGGCAACTTAGCATGGCCAATCCACCTAACCAGCACAATTTTGGACACGAAGGGACAATTTAGCATGGCCAATCCACCTAACCTGCACATCCTTGGACTCTAAGGGGCAATTTAGCATGGCCAATCCACCTAACCGCCACATCTTTGGACACTAAGGGTCAAACTAACATGGCCAACCCACCTAACCTGCACATCTTTGGACTCGAAGGAGCAATTTAGCATGGCCAATCCACCTAACCCGCACATCTTTGGACTCGAAGGAGCAATTTGGCATGGCCAATCCACCTAACCCGCACATCTTTGGACACTAAGGGACAATTTAGCATGGCCAATCCACCTAACCTGTACATCTTTGGACACTAAGGGGAAATTTAGCAATGCCAATCCACCTAATGCGGTGGGATTCTCATAGAAACCTATGAAACTCTGACAGGACTAGACAGGGTAGATGCAAGAAGGATGTTCCTGATGATGGGGGAGTCCAGAACCAGAGCTAACACTCTAAGAATATGGGGTAAACATGTTGGGACTGAGATTGGATGAGATTTCTCTGCCACAGAAAGCTGCTGAGGTTAAAACATTGTGGGTGGGATTTTCCTGTCCCATGGGAATCGTAGCGGGTGCGGGGGCAAACCATGCAAAAGTCCGTTGACCTCAGGCAGGAAATTCCGGCTTTAGGACAAGCGTGTCTGGAAAATCCCGCCCTGTATGTTTTCAGGGGTGCGAAGGTTATGGGGGGAAAGTGGGAACAGGTTACTGAGTTGGACGATCAGCCATGATCGTGATGAATGGCAGAGCAGGCTCGAAGGGCCGAATGGCCTCCTCCTGCTCCTATTTTCTATGTTTCTACACAGGTAGCTGTTGGGTTTAACCCCTACCCTGTCTGGCAGGTCCTACAAGATGGATAGCACGCGTCTGTGGGTGAGTGAGGGGGAGAGTGAAAGTCTGTGTGAAAGTGCTGAGGTTGAAATGTTCCGGCTGTGAAGGTAGCATTCTCTCCTCCTTGCCACCCGCGTTGATCTTTCTCACTGAGAGGTGCTGAGTGAGCAGGTGGGGGGGTGAGAGATAGTGTCGGGGTTCAGGGGGAGCTGGGGGTGCGATGGGGGGGGGGGAGCCAGTCAGCAGTCAGTATCGCGCTGCCACTCCATTCTGCCTCACACTCAGTGGCCGATGGAGAGGGAAGGGGGCAGCAAACTCCGAGGAATCTTCCAGTCCTGGAGCAGTGTTGTCCAATAGGGTTTCCACACTGATTTGATTTGATTTGATTTAATTTTGATTTGATTTGCAATGAAAAGTATTGTTTCTTGCGCGCTATACAGACAAAGCATACTGTTCATAGAGAAGGAAAGGAGAGAGTGCAGAGTGTAGTGTTACAGTCATAGCTGGGGTGCAGAGAAAGATCAACTTAATGCGAGGTGGGTCCATTCAAAAGCCTGACGGCAGCAGGGAAGAAGCTGTTCTTGAATCAAAGTTGTGGTGTCTATATTTGTCACATGATATAAAGTGTCTGACGTATTCACAGCAACATCAGTGGTTTTTGAAGTTAGGATCTGTGTTCTGAGCACATGTGGGGCCCTATTTTGCCATTCTGATTCTAAGGGCAGAGTTGAAATTGGGAGTGTTTCAGATCCGACTTTTAAACCCGTTCTCAGGCGCCCCCACACGCACTCTGCCTTAGAAAAATATCAACGAATCTGAACCGTGCTGCAGAAGCCTGTGGGCGGGGCTTAACGCTCCCGAAATCCTGAAGCTCCAATCAGAGCCTCCAACTGCGCGCGCGTGCAGAAAAAAGATGATAGAATGCGGCTCCCCTGCCACATCGCTCCCGGGCCGGATAATGACTCCTACTGGCTCCCACAGGCATTGCCCCACCCCCACATCATTACTGACCCCATTATCCCCCCACCCGCTCCCACCACCCAGACCGATCGTGGGCCCTTCCCCCTTCCCCCCACCGATCTCAGGCAGAGTGGCAGCGGACCCTCCCCTTTCCCCTTACTGATCTCAGGCAGAGTGGCAGCGGACCCTCCCCTTTCCCCTCACTGATCTCAGGCAGAGTGGCAGCGGACCCCCCCCTTCCCCCTCACTGATCTCAGGCAGAGTGGCAGCGGACCCCTCTTCCCCCTCACTGATCTCAGGCAGAGTGGCAGCGGACCCCCCTTCCCCCTCACTGATCTCAGGCAGAGTGGCAGCGGACACCCCCTCCCCCTCACTGATCTCAGGCAGAGTGGCAGCGGATCCCCCCTCCCCTCCTCACTGATCTCAGGCAGAGTGGCAGCGGACCCCCCCTTCCCCCTCACTGATCTCAGGCAGAGTGGCAGCAGACCCTCTCTTTCCTCCTCACTGATCTCAGGCAGAGTGGCAGCGGACCCTCTCTTTCCCCCTCACTGGTCTCAGGCAGAGTGGCAGCGGACCCCCCTCCCCCCTCACTGATCTCAGGCAGAGTGGCAGCGGACACTCCCCTTTCCCCTTACTGATCTCAGGCAGAGTGGCAGCGGACACTCCCCTTTCCCCTTACTGATCTCAGGCAGAGTGGCAGCGGACACTCCCCTTTCCCCTTACTGATTTGATTTGATTTATTATTGTCACATGTACTAACATACGGTGAAAAGTTTTGTTTCTTGCGCGCTATACACGCAAAGCATACCGTTCATAGAGAAGGAAATGAGAGAGTGCAGAATGTAATGTTATACTCCTGGCTGGGGTGGAGAGAAAGATCAACTTAATACGAGGTAGGTCCATTCAAAAGTTTGACAGCAGCAGGGAAGAAGCTGTTCTTGAGTCGGTTGGTACGTGACCTCAGACTTTTGTATCCTTTTCCCGACAGAAGAAGGTGGAAGAGAGAATGTCCGGGGTGCGTGGGGTCCTTAATTATGCTGGCTGCTTTACCGAGGCAGCGGGAAGTGTAGACAGAGTCAATGGATGAGAGGCTGGTTTGCATGATGGACTGGGCTTCGTTCATAGTTTGTAGTTCCTTGCGGTCTTGGGCAGAGCAGGAGCCATACCAAGCTGTGATACAGCCAGAAAGAATGCTTTCTATGGTGCATCTGTAAAAGTTGGTGAGAGTCGTAGCTGACATGCCAAATTTCCTTAGTCTTCTGAGAAAGTAGAGGCATTGCTGGGCTTTCTTAACTATAGTGTCGGCATGGGGGGAGCAGGACAGGTTGTTGGTGATCTGGACAGCGAAAAACTTGAAGCTCTCAACCCTTTCCACTTCGTCCCCATTGATGTAGACTGATCTCAGGCAGGGTGAATGCGGACTCCCCCCTCACTGATCTCAAACAGACTGGCAGCGGACCCCCCTTCCCCCTCACTGATCTCAGGCAGAGTGGCAGCGGACCCCCCCTTCCCCCTCACTGATCTCAGGCAGAGTGGCAGCGGACCCCCCTTCCCCCTCACTGATCTCAGGCAGAGTGGCAGCGGACCCCCCCTCACCCCTCACTGATCTCATGCAGAGTGGCAGCGGACCCCCCTTCCTCCTCACTGATCTCAGGCAGAGTGGCAGCGGACCCCCCCTCACCCCTCACTGATCTCACGCAGAGTGGCAGCGGACCCCCCCTCACCCCTCACTGATCTCACGCAGAGAGCTGTCGGACGCTCGGCACTTACCTCCTCACTAACTGGAGCGTCCAAATCGGACCTTTGTGGAGCATGTCTGTTTCTTGCCGATGGGTGAACGCGGTGGTAAAGGGGGAAGTGCCGGTAAGGCCAGGTGTGCAGCCCATTAAGTCAATTTAAATGCATGCAAATGCACTGAAATAGCCATCACGCCTGTTTCAGGCGCGATCCCGATCGCGGCCATTTTCGGGCCTTGGTAAAGGGGGAACCGGCGAAGAGGCGGGCGCAGATCGCACTACTCACCTCACACTCGACTTTACCAAGCTTTTGCGCCTGAAAACGGGCACAATCTGATGGTAAAATCAGGCCCCAGTCTCATAGATTCACAAACCAAGACCGCAAGAAACTACAAAAGGTTGTGAATGTAGCCCAGTCCATCACGCAAACCAGCCTCCCATCCATTGACTCTGTCTACACTTCCTGCTGCCTCGGCAAAGCAGCCAGCATCATCAAGGACCCCACGCACCCCGGACATTCTCTCTTCCACCTTCTTCCTTCGGGAAAAAGATACAAAAGTCTGAGGTCACATACTAACCGACTCAAGAACAGCTTCTTCCCTGCTGCTGTTGGACTTTTGAATGGACCTACCTCGCATTAAGTTGATCTTTCTCTACACCCCTAGCTATGGTTGTAACACTACATTCTGCACTCTCTCCTTTCCTTCTCCCCTATGTACTCTATGAATGGTATGCTTTGTCTGTATAGCACGCACAAAAAACAATACTTTTCACTGTATCCCAATACACGTGGCAATAATGAATCAAATCAAATCAGACATTTCCAGTACAGAGGCAGCACAGGGTGTCATGGTGGCACAGTGGTTAGCACTGCTGCCTCACAGCGCCTGGAACCCATGTTTGATTCCCGGCTTGGGTCACTGTCTGTGCGGAGTCTGCACGTTCTTCCCGTGTCTGCGTGGGTTTCCTCCGGGTGCTCTGGTTTCCTCCCACAGTCCGAAAGACGTGCTGGTTAGGTGCATTGGCCGTGCTAAATTCTCCCTCAGTGTACCCGAACAGGCGACTAGGGGATGTTCGCAGTAACTTCATTGCAGTGTTAATGTAAGCCTACTTGTGACACTGATAAATAACCTTTAACCGAATGTTGCCCGTGATTCTGTCACCAGATTGAGGAACATTATGTGCCGGGTTCCGGGGAGAATGCAGAATGGTGACACTTGGCGAATTGGTTATTCAGAGAGCCAGTGCAGAACTCGATGGGCCGAATGGCTTCCTTCCTGAACTGGCACAATCCGATGGAACCGCAAGACTGAGACAGTCACTTCCAGAATTCGGAGAACAACTTGTCACATGGCTTCACACTCCAACTGTTCCTGCAGAGTTGTGTAGACATGATTATCTTGTTTCCTTTCACAGGAAGTGGGCCAGCATTTATTGCCCCACCCTAATTGCCCTTTGAACTGAGTGTCTCGCTCAGTCATTTTCAGAGGGCAGTTAAGAGTCAACCATGTTGCTGTGGGTCTGGAGTCACATGGAGGCCAGACAGGGTAAGGACGGCAGATTTCCTTCCCTAAACTTTAGTGAACCAGATGGGTTTTCCCAACAATCGATGGCCGATTTATAATGAGGTTTCAATCTATCGACTTGCCGATTAATGAATTAAATTTAAAATTCCACAGGCGCCGTGGTGGGATTTGAACCTATGTCTCCCAGAGCTTTATCCTGGGTGTCTCGATTAAGATTAGCACCACATCATCCTCTCCTCTGTGATGGTCCTGCTTCTGACAGCGTGCCCCAAATTATAGACAATCATCAAAGAATCCCTACAGTGCAGAAGGAGGCCATTCAGCCCATCGAGTCTGCGCCGACCACAATCCCACCCAGGCCCTAACCCGTAACCCCACGTATTTACCCCAGAAATCCCCCTAACCCGCACATCTTTGGACACTAAGGGGCAATTTAGCATGGCCAATCCACCTAACCTGCACATCTTTGGACACTAAGGGGCAATTTAGCATGGCCAATCCACCGAACCTGCACATCTTTGGACACTAAGGGGCAATTTAGCATGGCCAATCCACCGAACCTGCACATCTTTGGACACTAAGGGGCAATTTAGCATGGCCAATCCACCGAACCTGCACATCTTTGGACACTAAGGGGCAATTTAGCATGGCCAATCCCCCTAACCTGCACATCTTTGGACACTAAGAGGAACTTTAGCATGGCCAATCCCCCTAACCTGCACATCTCTGGAGTGTGGGAGGAAACCGGAGCACCTGGAAACCCACGCAGACACGGGGAGAATGTGCAAACTCCACACAGTAAAACAAAACAATTTTTCAGTTATTTTCAAGGTAACTGTGCCTATTGGATCGGAATTAATAAATTAGACGCTGAGGGGAATTGAAGATGATTGGCAACCCTCGACACATTGTTATCTGCACTCTGACCCTCGCTTTCCTTACACACTGCTCTCTGTCAATTCTGAACACAGTGACCATGACTTTTTGCCTCGTGGCCAATCTCGTGCAAGCTCTCCATTCATAGCGACAGCGTCCTTTCAAACACCCGTGTCGGCTGAGTTACGAAGGTGAAAGCTGAGGACACTGGGATGTTGACTCTCTGCCCCGGTTTGCCAACATCGCAAACTCCAACCCTCACTAGCGACTGTGCTGCAACCAACCTCCATGTCAGACTCCCCTGGGTGCAGCCAATGGCTCCCCCTGCTGCTGGATCCAGGTTATTGCCAGTAGTTGATTCCAGCTTCTGACTTCTGTTTGTGTTGAGTCAGAGTCCAGGTGTACAGTCAGTAACTGTCCGTCCAACACCGAGACAGGAGACATCTTCCCACACCTAGCGGCGCACAATGCAGATGTTTCCATAGCTAGTAAATCCTGGAACAGGATGGCATGGTGGCTCAGGGATCAGTGCTGGACCCATTGTCATTTGTCATGTATATTAATGATTTGGATGAGAATATAGGGGGCATGGTTAGTAAGTTTGCAGATGACACTAAGATTGGTGGCATAGTGGACAGTGAAGAAACTTATCTCCAATTGCAATGGGATCTTGATCAATTGGGCCAGTGGGCTGACGAATGGCAGATGGAGTTTAATTTAGATAAATGCGAGGTGATGCATTTTGGTAGATTGAACCAGGGCAGGACTTACTCAGTTAATGGTAGGGCGTTGGAGAGAGTTACAGAACAAAGATCTAGGGGAACATGTTGATAGCTCCTTGAAAGTGGAGTCACAGGTGGACAGAGTGGTGAAGAAGGCATTCGGCACGCTTGGTTTCATCGGTCAGAACATTGAATACAGGAGTTGGGACGTCTTGTTGAAGTTGTACAAGACATTGGTAAGGCCACACTTGGAATACTGTGTACAGTTCTGGTCACCCTATTATAGAAAGGATATTATTAAACTAGAGAGAGTGCAGAAAAGATTTACTAGGATGCTACCGGGACTTGATGGATTGAGTTATAAGGAGAGGCTGGATAGACTGGGACTTTATTCCCTGGAGCGTAGGAGGCTGAGGGGTGATCTTATAGAGGTCTATAAAATAATGAGGGGCATAGATCAGCCAGATAGTCAATATCTTTTCCCAAAGGTAGAGGAGTCTAAAACTAGAGGGCATAGGTTTAAGGTGAGAGGGGAGAGATACAAAAGTGTCCAGAGGGGCATGTTTTCACACAGAGGGTGGTGAGTGTCTGGAACAAGCTGCCAGAGGTGGTAGTAGAGGTGGGTACAATTTTGTCTTTTAAAAAGCATTTAGACAGTTAAATGGGTAAGATGGGTATAGAGGGATATGGGCCAAATGCGGGCAATTGGGATTAGTTTAGGGATTTTAAAAAAAGAAAGGGCGGCATGGACAAGTTGGGCCGAAGGGCCTGTTTCCGTGCTGTAAACCTCTATGGCTATGACAACGGTTAGCACTGCTGCCTCACAGCACCAGGGACCCGTGTTCAATTCCGGCCTTGGGTGACTGTTTGTGCGGAGTTTGCATGTTCGCCCCGTGTCTGCGTTGGTTTCCTCCGGGGGCTCCGGTTTCCTCCCACACTCCAAAGACGTGCGGGTCAGATTGATTGGCCGTGCTAAATTGCCCCTGAGGGCCCTATTTTACCATTTTGATTCTGCGTTCTGGGCGGACTTGAAACTGGGAGTGTTTCCGACTTTTCGATCCGTTCTCAGGCGCCCCCATACGCACTCTGCCTGAAAAAATATCAGTGATTCCGAATCGCGCTGCAGAAGCCTGTGGGCGGGGCTTAACGCTCCCAAAATCCTGCAGCTCCGATCGGCGTCTCCAACTGCGCACGCTCAGGAATAAATAATAGAATGCGGCTCCCCTGCCACATCACTCCCGGGCCGGATAATGCCTCCCCCTGGCCCCCACAGACATTGCCCCACCCCCACAACATTACTGACCCCTTTATCCCCCCCACCACCCCACCCCCGCTACCCACCGATCGCACGCAGAGTGGCAGCGGACCCCTCCTCCCCCCCACCCCCCCTCACCACCAGAGAGCTATCTGACCCACCTCCTCCCTTCCCCGCCACCACCGATCTGAGTCAGAGAGCTGCCGGGAGCTCTGAACTTACCTCCTCCGAAGCTGGAGCGCCCGAATCAGACCTTTGCCGAGCATGTCTGTTTCGTGCCGATTCTGGACGGGCGAACGCGGTGCTAAAGGGGGAAGTGCCGGTGAGTTTGGGCGTGCAGCCCATTAAGTCAATTTAAATGCATGCAAATGCATTTAAATGGCCGTCGCGCCCATTTCGGGCACGGTCCCGATTGCGGCCATTTTAGGCCCTTGGTAAAGGGGGAACTGGGGCAGAGGTGGGCATTGGTCACACTCTTCGCCTCATGCCCAACTTTACCAAGTTTTCGTGCTAAAAACAGGTGCAACTTAATGGTAAAATCGGGCCCTTAGTGTCCAAAGATGTGTAGGTTAGGGGGATTGGCCATGCTAAATTGCCCCTTAGTGTCCCAGGATGTGCGGGTTTGGTGGATTGGCCATGCTAAATTGCCCCTTATTGTCAGGGGGATTAACAAGGTAACTATGTGGGGTAACGGAGATAGGGCCTGGATGGGATTGTGGTTGGTGCAGACCCGATGGGCCGAATGGCCTCCTTCTGCACTGTAGGGCTTCTGTGATTCTAGGTCCCAAACGTAACAGAGGGTTTATAGCTTGAGGGGGCGCTGCTCCACACCAAACATGGCTGACCGGGAGTCTCTCCCGCTCTCACCCCCAGCCAGTGGCCTGTTTGGAAGGATTTGCTGGTTGACACTCGACCTGTTTGGCCGCGTTATGATCGCACCTTCCTCGGCCTGGGGTGGGACTCGAACCCAGAGCTTCTGGCTCAGAGGCAGAGACACGAACCCACTGCGCCACAAGGGACCTCCTAGGGACAGATTGATGGTGGGAAGATACTCGAATCATCCATTTTTATTCATTTGTGGATGGGATGGAACATTTAAGTTATGAAGAGAGGTTGGATAGGTTTGGGTTGTTTTCTCTGGAGCAGAGAAGACTGAGGGGTGACCTAATTGAGGTGTTCAAGATTCTGAGGGGCTTGGACAGAGTGGATAAGGAGCAGATGTTCCCCTTAGTGGAGGTCAGTCACAAGGGGACAAAGGTTCAAGGTTTATAGGCAGGAGGTTTAGGGGGGAAACATTTTTACCCAGAGGGTGGTGAGGGTCTGGAATGCGCTGTCTGGGAGGGTGGTGGGGGCGGGACGCCTCACATCCTTTAAAAAAGTACCTGGATGAGCACTTGGCACATCATAACATTCAGGGCTATGGGCCAAGTGCTGGCAAGTGGGATTAGGTGGGAGGTCAGGTGTTTCTAATGTGTCGGTGCAGACTCGATGGGCTGAAGGGCCTCTCCTGTGCTGTATGTATCATTCTGGAAGCAATCTGGACCATAGAGAGTGTAAATGTTTATCAAACTCTCAGAAGCTCAGTGCAGACTGGAGGTGAATAACTTCATATTGGGTATAACACAGGGGGAGGAGGGGGTGGGGGAGTGGGGGTCAGTGTGGATGGGGGGCACGGTGGAGGGAGGAGGGGTAGTTATTCGACCATGTCGAAACAGCTTGTCATTCAGTCTCTCTGGCCAACATGTTCAAGCAGTAACATGGAGAGCCGAGAGCCCCATCACAACAATAGGCAGAGGTGATGGCCTAGTGGTATTATCGCCAGATTATTAACCCAGCTGATGTTCCGGGTTCGAATCCCGCCACGGCAGATGGTTAAGAATCTACCGATGACCATGAAACCATTGTCGATTTCCATAAAAACCCATCTGGTTCACTAATGTCCTTCAGGGAAGGAAATCTGATATCCTCACCTGGCCTGGCCTACATGTGAGTCCAGAGCCACAGCAATGCCCTCTGAATTGGAAGAATTATTGTTCTCGAAAAGCCCTGAGGTTGACTTCAGAATCACAGAGAAAATGTCATTCCAATTGTAATGGCAACTGCAGAGAGGGAAAGATAGTGTCTGACCCACTGTCCCACCCAGTTCCAGAGGGGGAAAGGACAGTGTCTGACCCACTGTCCCACCCAGTCCCAGAGGGGGAAAGGACAGTGTCTGACCCACTGTCCCACCCAGTCCCAGAGGGGGAAAGGACAGTGTCTGACCCACTGTCCCAGCCAGTCCCAGAGGGGGAAAGGACAGTGTCTGACCCACTGTCCCACCCAGTCCCAGAGGGGGAAAGGACAGTGTCTGACCTACTGTCCCACCCAGTCCCAGAGGGGGAAAGGACAGTGTCTGACCCACTGTCCCACCCAGTCCCAGAGGGGGAAAGGACAGTGTCCGACCCACTGTCCCACCCAGTCCCAGAGGGGGAAAGGACAGTGTCTGACCCACTGTCCCATCCAGTCCCAGAGGGGGAAAGGACAGTGTCTGACCCACTGTCCCACCCAGTCCCAGAGGGGGAAAGGACAGTGTCTGACCCACTGTTCCACCCAGTCCCAGAGGGGGAAAGGACAGTGTCTGACCCACTGTCCCACCCAGTCCCAGAGGGGGAAAGGACAGTGTCTGACCCACTGTCCCACCCAGTCCCAGAGGGGGAAAGGACAGTGTCTGATCCACTGTCCCACCCAGTCCCAGAGGGGGAAAGGACAGTGTCTGATCAGCCTCTTGTTCTTTAATGGAATGTTTACGGGTTTACAAAACCTTAATTCTAGCTATGGGCGTGATTGTCGGAACAGAACATTTAAATCTACAAACAACACTCAAAATTATTACAAATGCAACCATATCTGACACAAAGCTCTCTTCCAGATTTATCAGTGTCCTCACACCCCTGCACAAAGTAAAACTCATTCACATTGTAAACATTTACACTTCACAAGCTATTTTAGAACTGAGGTGAGGAGAAATTTCTTCACCCAGAGGGTGGTGAATGTGTGAATTCACTCCCACAGAAAGTAGTTGAGGTCAAAACGTTGTGTGATTTCAAGAAGAATTTAGATATAGCTCTTGGGGCTAAAGGGATCGAGGGATATGGGGGAAGGGGGAAATCAGGATATTGAATTCGATGATCAGCCATGGTCAGAATGAATGGCGGAGCAGGCTCGAAGGGCCGAATGGCCTCCTCCTGCTTCTAGTTTCGATGTTTCCGTGTGCATTACCAATGCTGGTTTAACATCCTCCCATTGAAAGGTATAAGGTTTGAGAGGGTTTGACAAGGTAGATGCTACGAGGTTATAGAATCATAGAACAGTGCAGAACAGTGGGGCGGCACGGTAGCACAGTGGTTAGCACTGCTGCTTCACAGCTCCAGGGTCCAGGGTTCAATTCCCGGCTTGGGTCACTGTCTGTGTGGAGTTTGCACATTCTCCTCGTGTCTGCGTGGGTTTCCTCCGGGTGCTCCGGTTTCCTCCCACACTCCAAAGATGTGCGGGTTAGGTTGATTGGCCAGGTTAAAAATTGCCCCTTCGTGTCCTGAGATGCGTAGATTAGAGGGATTAGCGGGTAAATATGTGGGGGTAGGGCCTGGGTGGGATTGTGGTCGGTGCAGACTCGATGGGCCAAATGGCCTCCTTCTGCACTGTAGGGTTTCTAAAAAAAAAGGAGGCCATTTGGCCCACAACAATCCCACCCAGGCCCTATCCCCATAACCCCATGCATTTATCCTTGCTAGTCTCCCTGACACTAAGGGACAATTTAGCATGGCTAATCCACCTAACCTGCACATCTTTGGACACTAAGGGGCAATTTAGCATGGCTAATCCACCTAACCTGCACATCTTTGGACACTGAGGGACAATTTAGCATGGCCAATCCACCTAACCTACTCATCTTTGGACACTAAGGGGCAATTTAGCATGGCCAATCCACCTAATCCACACATCTTTTGGAGTGTGGGAGGAAACCGGAGCACCCGGAGGAAACCCACGCAGACACGGGGAGAACATGCAGACTCCACACAGACAGTGACCCAAACCGGGAATTGAACCCGGGTCCCTGGCGCTGTGAGACAGCAGTGCTAACCATTGTCCCACCTCAAGGTTGCCTTTGTTGGAGGGTCCGGAACACAGGGTGCCAATCTCGGAATGAGGGGTCGGCTCTTTGGGATGGGGATAAGTCTTCACTCAAAGGGTCACGAATCTCAGGAACTCGAATGCCCAGGGAACATTCGGATGGTCAATGGGCCACTGTGTTCCTGTTGGATACTGCTAGGGTTGTGGAGACCGAGCGAATGCAAAGATATGGGGGGAACGGTGGGAAAGTGGAACTCAGGTGGGTGGCATGACCGTATGGAGTAGCTGAACAGATTCCATCGGGTGCTGGTCCTGTTCCACTGCTCAAATCCCGGGACAATGCAGCAATTCAATGGTTTCATCCAGCCACAACTGGGAAAATAGCGCCGAAACTCATTGATAAAGTAACGTGAGCCAATTGACATCTTGTTGACTTTTTTATTTGAAAAATGCATCCTTTATTTATTTGTTTCAATGTTGGTGAATGGCTGTGTGAATCATAGAATCCCTACAGTACAGAAAGAGGCCATTCGGCCCATCGAGTCTGCACCGACCACAATCCCACCCAGGCCCTACCTCCGTATCCCTACATATTTACCCACTAATCCCTCTAACCTACGCATCTCAGGACACTAAGGGCAATTTTAGCATGGCCAATCAACCTAACCCGCACATCTTTGGACTGTGGGAGGAAACCGGAGCACCCGGAGGAAACCCACGCAGACACGAGGAGAATGTGCAAACTCCACGCAGACAGTGACCCAAGCCGGGAATCGAACCCAGGTCCCTGGAGCTGTGAAACAGCAGTGCTAACCACTGTGCTACCGTGCCGCGTGTGTGGAGTTTGTCTTGTGATGCTGACATGGAATATCGAAGAGAATCAGTCCCCCCACACACCCCCCCCCCCCCACCACAGTGACTGAAGACACAGGAAGAATTGCATTGTGGGTGCAAGGCAGGATGGGTAATTTAGTCAAGGCCTGGCCTAGCCAGGATCAACAAGGTCTGCAATGTCAATTAAACTGACCTCGAGATTCGAGATTACGATGTAACCAATGGATGACGTGCCATTGCTTTAGGGGAACAATAGTCAAGTTGTTGTGTCCCATTGGTAGCGAGTGAGGCCATAAGAACTAGGAAGAGAATGAGGCCATTCAGCCCCTCAAGCCTGATCCCCCATTCAGTAGGATCATGGCTGATCCGACATTGCTCACGTCCACTTTCCCGCCCTTTCCCCTTGATTCCCCTACTGGTCAATATCCATCTCAGCCTTATATATACACAAGGACTCTGTCCCCACAAATCTCTGCAGCAAGGAGATCCAAAGACTCTCAACCCTCTGAGAGAAGAAATTTCTCCTCATCTCAGTCTTAAATTGGCTCCCCTTTATCCTGAGACTCTGCGCTCTGGTCCAAGGCTCTCCCATGAGGGGAAACATTCTCTCAGCATTTACCCTGTCAAACCCCTTAACAATCCTCTATGTTTCAATGAGTACATCTCTCACTCTTCTAAATTCCAATGAGTCCCAACCAGTTTAACCTTTGGTCATAAAACAATCCTTCCACACCGGGAACATCCTCGAATTCACAGAATCCCTACAGTGCAGAAGGAGGCCATTCGGCCCATCGAGTCTGTACTAACCACAATCCCACTAGGCCCTATTCCCGTAACCTCACACATTTACCCTGCTAATGCCTCTAGCCTACGCATCCCGGGGCACTAAGGGGCAATTTAGCACGGCCAATCAACCTAACCTGCACAGCTTTAGACTGTGGGAGGAAACTGGAGCACCCGGAGGAAACCCACGCAGACACAGGGAGAATGTGCAGACTCCACACAGACAGTGACCCAAGCCGGGAATTGAACCACGGTCCCTAGTGCTGTGAGGCAGCAGTGCTAACCCACTGTGCCACCGTGCCACCCTAGTGAACATTCTCTGGACTGCCTCCAATGAAATAATATCTTTCCTTAAATAAGGGAACCAAAACTGCCCTCAGTAAGAGCAAAATACCGTGAATGCTGGAAAATCTCAGCAGGTCTGACAGCATCTTGGAGAGGGAATAGAGCCAACGTTTTAAGTCTGGATGACACTCTGTCAGAGCTCCAGATGTGGTCTCACTGGTACCTTGTACATTTGCAGCAAGGCTTCTCAACTCTCAGACTCCAAACTCCTTGAAATAAGAGGCAAGCCACTTAGACCAGGCAGAGGGCCTTAGACTAATGATTGACCCTAACTCATTGAGTAGCAAAGAGGGGACTGTCAGGGTAGAGACCACAACTCATCCATCAGTGAGGGAGGGTTATACAGTGGCACCTCCCTCTCTCTCCCCCTTTACCCTCCCAGTCTCTAAAAGCCTACCCCTTTGACCAGGCTTCTAACCATTGTAGTGACTGCCTCCCAGTGTTGTTCGCTGTTTTCTTTCATCATCCTGCCTGTGGTAACCCTTAAGCAACTTGACCGCAGGAAGGTTCATAGAATCATGGAATCGCTACAGTGCAGAAGGAGGCCATTCGGCCCATCGAGCCTGTACCAAGAACAAAGAACATGTAACAAAGAACAGCACAGGAACAGGCCCTTCGGCCCTCCAATCCTGTGCCAGTCATGATGCCTGCCTAAACTCAAACCATATGCACTTACGGAGTCCGTATCCTTCCATTCCCATCCTATTCGTCTAGTTGCCCCTTAAATGCCGCTATCGTACCTGCTCCCACCACCTCCCCGGGCAGCGCGTTCCAGACATTTACCACCCTCTGTGTAAAAAACTTGCTTCGCACATCTCCTCGAAACTTTTCCCCACTCACCTTAAACCTATGTCCCCTTTTCTACCCGAGGAAAGAGCATCTGAGTATCCCACCCAGGCCCTTTCCCCATAACCCCACATATTTACCCTACTAATCCCCCTGACACTAAGGGCCAATTTAGAACGGCCAATCCACCTAACTCGCACATCTTTGGAGTGTGGGAGGAAATCAGAGCATCCGGAGGAAACCCACGCAGACACGGGGAGAATGTGCAAACTCCACACAGACAGTGACCCAATCCGGGAATCGAACCCAGGTCCCTGGTGCTGTGAGGCAGCAGTGCTAACCACTGGGCCACCGTGCTGCCCGATTGGATTTTGGATTAATGGAGGTTCCTGTAGACACCCAGCACTGAATGCTGTTTTTCCCTCTGAGGGCAGTGAGTCTCGGGAACCCTCTCCCTCAAAAAGGTGGAGGAAGCAGAGGGTGGGATTGCCCCGGTTCCCCCCCTCACCAGGGGAATCGGAGCGGGCGGGGCATGGACCGTGCAAAGGTCCGTTGACTTTGGGTGGGAGTTTCCAGTCTTGGGGCGAACGCAGCTGGAAAATCCCGCTCAGAGACTTTGAATATTTTTAAGACAGAGTGAGATAGAGTCTTTGATTAATGAGAGGGGTGAAAGGTTATTGGGGGGTCAGAGGTTACAATGGGATCAGCCATGTTTTTATTGAATGGCGGGGCAGGCTTGAGAGGCCCTAAATTTGTGTAAGAAGGAAGGAAGGCTCACTGGAGCTGGTGGCACAATAGTATTATCGCGAGACTAGTAATCCAGTGGTAGTGTTCTGGGGACTGGGGTTCGAATCCCGCCACGACAGATGAATTTAAATTCAATTTTAAAAATCTGGAATTAAGAATCTACTGACGACCATGAAACCATTGTCGGAAAAACCCATCTGGTTCACTAATGTCCTTTAGGGAAGGAAATCTGCCGTCCTTACCCGGTCGGGCCTACATGTGACTCCAGAGCCACAGCAATATGGCTGACTCTCAACTGCCCTCTGAAATGGCTTTGCAAGCCACTCAACTAAGGGCAAATAGGGGTGGGCAATAAATGTTGGCCCAGCCAGCGGTGCCCATGTCCCAGCCGCTGGACAAACGATCATGAGGTAGAGTCGGCGTGAAGCAATAACAGTGCGATTTGGCGCTAATTTTCCAGGGTACAACGGACTCACAAGGCAGGGGCGAAGGTGGTGGAATCCTTCACCTGGGAGCTGTTTATTGTGAATGGAGTGCGGGGTGTGTGGGACAAGTGAGGATGAGCGCCAACTGGTTAACGGTACATAACAGAACTTCCAATGGTAAGCCTCCCACTCCACAACAGAGACTAGACTTCCGAAAGTTCTCCACTGGCTGGAGAGGTCGTAATGTAAAGTCCTCCTTTTCGAACTCAGTGTCCACTTGTAAATCTCTGGAATGGGGGAGGGGCAGGGGGGTTCGGGGGGGGGTAACTTGTAGCTTAACCCCTGCCCCCAAATGGGCGAAGATCAGGTGCGAACTTGTGTTGACATCCTTGATGCGGGGGTTCGATGATGAATGATGCGCCCTGATTGGCTGAGCTGGTTGGAACGGGCCCATTCACCGATCCACAACCAAACTGAGCCAAGCAAGGCGAACGATCACAGGGTCGTCCCGTCGCCCAGAGGCCATTCAGCCCATCGCACTGCTGCTGGCTCCTTGAGAGAATTTGCACTCCCCCATTCCCACCCCCCCCCCGGCCCCTTTCCTGTGACGTTATTTTCTTTATATCGAATCCGGTCGGGGGGGAGGTGGGGGAATGTACAAAAGCCATCAATCCAGCTCCCACCGCACTCTCGGACAGTGCATCAGCCAATCAGAACAATCCCCTCGGTTACCAAGGTAAATGCTCCCTGGGAGTTGGGCGTTAGGGGAGGTGGGGATGGAGCCCAGAACAAGGGGACGGAACCACAAAGGGGTAGAAGGAGATGATATTAAGAATTACCCCCACATTTCAGGGCTGGTGGAAATGTGGAATTCTCT
This sequence comes from Mustelus asterias, assembly GCF_964213995.1. Lineage (NCBI taxonomy): Eukaryota > Metazoa > Chordata > Chondrichthyes > Carcharhiniformes > Triakidae > Mustelus > Mustelus asterias. Next base: position 2,192,004 of record NC_135808.1, on the reverse strand, counting down.
CTGTTCCTCCCTCCGGGAAATTGTTGGGATGTTTTCTACTCAATGTGTCTGCAGGATTCAGAGTGTGACTAGTTCAGTCGGTGAATTCTACACTATTTCAGAGTTAGAGGGTCCACAGGTGGGGTTAAGATACTCTGGGAGGGTTAGGCGAGAGTGTAGATATGAGGTTGACTATCACATTGAATGGAGGGATAGGTTGGAGGGTCCGAATGGCCCACTCCTGCTCCTTGTCTGTAGATTCGATGCGGGCGGGCTGCTTTCCCATTGAATGGTGAACAGGCTCGAGGGGCTGAATGTCCTCCTGCTCACAGGCAAAGCCGCCATCTTGTCCTTTTACCGATGGTTTTCCAATCACCGGGGCTCCTGCGGAGGGGGGGGGGGGAGGGGGATTACTCCCTGATTTTCCCCACCGGAAGCCCATACCTCAGGTCCAGAGCCGCACCGACACTGGGGGAAGTCTTTGTCAGCGGACCCTCCCCGTCCTCCCTCCCCCCGGAACGCACGGTCATAACATGAAGGCCCCAAAGAAGGTCTTCTGCTCCATATGCTCCACCATGGCCGCTCTGTTGACGGTGACAAAGATTCGGTCCCGCTCCAGCAGGGGGAAGAGGGCGCCCTGGCTGATGGTGACGTGCCAGTCCCCCTTGCCACCCTCGCACACCGACTTGGTGGCAGCCAGCAGCGGGATGGCCTCAGGGTAGGAGTCCGTCCACTTGTAGACGTTGTGGGTCAGGATGCCCGCATTCACCTCTCCGCACGACGGGAGGTAGAAGGCCACCTGTGAGTACACATAGTACAGACCACTGCGCGGGATCCAGAGGTGCCCGCCCTCATATCCCATGTTGGAATACGCCATCCCGGTTTGGAAATCCCACTCCAGAGGCTGCAGATTCACTTCCTGGCTCAGATTCCCAACCTTCAGCCCTGCAAAGGAAAAGCAGAATCGGATTCGGTCACCTCAACCCACATGCCGTGCTTCCCGGATCCCCAAAACACTCCGAGATTTCCCACTCCCTCCCGGTCTCTCCTCCACCCTCAACACACAGTGGCAGCACAGGTGGAAAAGGTGGCGAAGGAAGCAGATGGCATGCTTGCCTTCATCAGACGGGGCATCAAGTATAGAAGTTGGCAAATTATGTTACAGTAATAGAAAACGTTGGTTCGGCCACATTTGGAATACTGTGTCCAATTTTGGTCGCAACACTATCAGAAGGACGTGGAGGTTTTGGAGAGAGTACAGAAAAGATTGACCAGGATGTTGCCTGGTATAGAGGGTATTAGCTATGAGGAGAGGTTGGAGAAACTGGGAACTAACTAGATGGACTCAGAACTTGGCCATAGTAGACAGAGGGTAGCGGTGGAAGGATGTTTTTCTGAATGGAGGTCTGTAACTAGTGGTGTTCCGCAGGGATCAGTGCTGGGACATCTGCTGTTTGTAATATATATAAATGACTTGGAAGAAAATGTAGCTGGTCTGATTCATTTGCGGATGACACGAAGATTGCTGGAGTTGCGGATAGTGATGAAGATTGTCAGAGAATACAGCAGGATATTGATAGACTGGAACATTGGGCGGAGAGATGGCAGGTGGAATTTAATCCGGATAAGTGCGAGGTGATGCATTTTGGTAGATCCAATTCAGGTGGGAGTTATAAAATGGCAGAACCATCAGGAGCGTAGACACACAGAGAGATCTGGGAGTTCAGGTCCACAAATCCTTAAAAGTGGCAGCACAGGTGGAAGAGGTGGTGAAGGAAGCAGATGGCATGCTTGCCTTATTTTGGCGGGGGCATTGGATATAAAAGTTGGCAAATTATGTTACAGTTGTATAAAATATTGGTGAGGCCACATTTGGAATACTGCGTCCAATTCCGGTCACCGCACTACCAGAAGGACGTGGAGGCTTTGGAGAGAGTGCAGAGAAGGTTTACCAGGATGTTGTCTGATATGGAGGGTCTTAGCTATGAGGAGAGATTGGGTAAACTGGGGATGTTCTCCCTGGAAAGACAGAGGATGGGGGACGACCTGATAGAAGTTTATAAAATTATGAGAGGCATAGATAAGGTGAACAATTGGAAGCTTTTTCCCAGGGCAGAAATGACAATTACATGGGGGAACAAGTTCAAGGTTCAGTGGAGATGTGCGGGGGAAGTTTCTTACACAGAGGGTGGTGGGGGCCTGGAATGCACTGCCAAGTGAGGGGGATGAGGCAGACACGTGAGCGACATTTAAGGCTTATCTGGATAGACACATGAACAGGCGAGGTATAGAGGAATATAAGTGATTGGTCTAGATAGGAGAACGTGATCAGCACAGGCTTGGAGGGCCGAAGGGCCTATTCCTGTGCTGTACTGCTCTTTGTTTCTTTGTTCATTGAGATCTCCAAGTCTCTTCCAGTTTCTCATCCACCAATGATGAACAGTGACAGCCGTGTGTACCATCGACAAGATGCACTGCAGCAACTCACCAAGGCTCCTCAGGCAGCCCCTTCCAAACACACGACCACTTCCACCTGGAAGGACAATGGCAGCAGATTCCTGGGAACACCCCCACCTGGAGGTTCCCCTCCAAGCCACTCACCATCACGCCTTCTCGAACCCGCTGCAGTCCCTGAGGTGTAGGTACACCCACAGTGCTGTTAGGGAGGGAGCTCCAGGATTTTGACCCCAGCGACAGTGAAGGAACGGCCGATATATTTGCAAGTCAGGATGGTGAGTGACTCGGAGGGGAACCTCCAGGTGGGGGTGTTTCCCAGGAATCTGCTACCCTTGTCCTTCTAGATGGAAGTGACTGTGGGTTTGGAAGGTGTTTCCGAAGGAACTTTGGTGAGATATTGCAGTGCATCTTATAGGTTAAAGTTTATTTATTAGTGTCACAAGTAGGCTTACATTAACAATTCAACAAAGTTACTGTGAAAATCCCCTAGTCGCCACACTCCGGCGCCTGTTCAGGTACACTGAGGGAGTATTTAGCACAGCCAATCCACCGAACCAGGACGTCTTTTGGACTGCGGGAGGAAAGTGGAGCACCCGGAGGAAACCCACGCAGACACGGGGAGAACGTGCAAACTCCACACAGACAGTGACCCAAGCCGGGAATCGAACCCAGGTCCCTGGCGCTGTGAGGCAGCAGTGCTAACCACTGTGCCACCGTGCTGCCATGAGTTACTGGATGGAAACGCAGTGTGGACTGTGGCAAAGGGAGAAAGCAGAGAAACACCCTGGACTTGCCACCCTACGACTGGAGCTGCCGGTGTTCCTGTGATCACACAAAGACACCGGGGAGAGTGCTGGGGACAGCAACATGCACGCTTCCTCAAGCATAATACCCAACAGGCACAGTGGCACAGTGGTTAGCACAGCTGCCTCACAGCGCCAGGGACCTGGGTTCAATTCCCGGCTTGGACACTGTCTGTGTAGAGTTTGCACGTTCTCCCCGTGTCTGCGTGGGTTTCTTCCGGGTGCTCCCGTTTCCTCCCACAGTCCAAAGATGTGCAGGTTAGGTGGATTGGCCATGCTAAATTGCCCCTTAGTGTCAGGGGGATTACTGGGTAAATGTGTGGGGTGACTGGGATGGGACCTGGGTGGGATTGTTGTCAGTGCAGTGGGCCGAACGGCCTCCTTCCACAGTGTAGGGGTTCAGTGAGGTAGCAGCTGGAGTGTGGCGACTAGGGGATTTTCACAGTAACTTCATTGCAGTGTCAATGTAAGCCCATTTGTGACTAATAAATAAAGTTTAAAACTTAACTTTAAACTTAAATCAAGCTCCTGCGTGCAGATGGAGCTGTAAAAATCCGGAGCTCCCACTCTCGGGAGATTTCCCGCTGGAATTCTGCCAATTCTGAGGAATCTGCTTTGACCCCCGACTCCCTCCCCCCTCCCCCCGGCCTGGTCAAATGTGTCTGTCTGTGGAGACCTGGCTGATCGCAGTCCAGAATATTCTTTAAAGTATTTTCAGAGTGTGGTTTTTTTGTAAAGCGCTCTGGCCCGCGAGAGATTAAATTAGCCATTATTGACATTCCTGAACCAACGCTCCATCTGCTTTGCCGTGTGGTTAGGGGAGATAAAGATCAGCTATTCCTGTATCATGGGCTCAGATTCCTGGCACCGTTGTCTTGCAGTAAGCTGTGGGCACCACCAGATGGTGGAAGATCTCCATCGAGCAAACCCGCCGGCTGCTTTGTCAGCGAGATGGCAATGTCTGGACGCTCCCTCCATTCAAACCAGCCCCGGGGACCCTAATCTTCCCCCGCACGCCACCATGTCCGATATCCCCCCCCCCTTCTCCCCTGAACCCTCCAGGGGTCAAGGGGAGAGCACAGGTTGAGATAGAGGATCGGCCATGGTCATACTGAATGTGTGTTGATCATTGGGGGGGGTGGCACGGTGACACAGTGATTGGCACTGCTGCCTCACAGCGCCAGGGACCCGGGTTCGATTCCCGGCTTGGGTCACTGTCTGTGCGGAGTTTGCACGTTCTCCCCGTGTCTGCGTGGGTTTCCTGCGGGGGGGCTCCAGTTTCCTCCCACAGTCTGAAAGACGTGCTGGTTAGGGTGCATTGGCCGTGCTAAATTCTCCCTCAGTGTACCCGGACAGGCGCTGGAGTGTGGCGACTAGGGGATTCTCACAGTAACTTCATTGTGGTGTTAATGTAAGCCAACTTGTGACACTGATAAATAATCGGAGGGGGGGTGAGAACAGCAATGATGACAGGATGTGTGACTGGACTGAGGGGATGTGAAGAGGGGACCCACAAACCTGTGAGGTGAGCCACTGGTTTCTCCCGATCTGGCGGGCTCTCGGCATACGCCAGCTGTACCGATTCTCTACCCAGCTGCAACTCTGAAACAGATGTACAAATGTGCAGTTAGCCAATCTCAGTGACGCACGGGAACGCGGCTGTCCTGGGACAGCACATCCACCCAGACTCAGTGAGTAACAGTCTCCTCTTTGGGTCAATACAACACAGTACAGCGCCGAAACAGGCCCTTCAGCCCACAATACTGTGCCGAACATGACGACAAGTTATACTAACCCCTTCTCCCTGTCCCTGGTCCATATCCCTCACACACTCATCTGCTCAGAATCATTGAATCCCTACAGTGCAGAAGGAGGCCATTCGGCCCATCGAGTCTGCACCGACCACAATCCCACCCAGGCACTATCCCCACAACCCCACATATTTACCCTGCTAATCCCCCTGACACTAAGGGGCAATTTAGCACGGCCAATCAACCTACCCGCACATCTTTGGAGTGTGGGAGGAAACCGGAGCACCCGGAGGAAACCCACGCAGACACAGGGAGAACGTGCAGACTCCACACAGACAGTGACCCGAGGTGGGAATTGAACCTGGGTCCCTGATGCTGTGAGGTAGCAGTGCTAACCACTGTGCCACAGTGCTGCCGTATCTAAAAGCCCCTCAAATGAATGCCCTCTACAACTCTCACCGAGTTTTACAGGTGCACCATTGAAAGCATTCTTTCTGGTTGTATCACAGCTTGGTCTGGGCTCCTGATCTGTCCAAGACCACAAGAAACTACAAAGGGTTGTGAATGTAGCCCAATCCATCACGCAAACCAGCCTCCCATCCATTGACTCTGTCTACACTTCCCGCTGCCTCGGCAAAGCAGCCAGCAGAATTAAGGACCCCACGCACCCTGGACATTCTCTCTTCCACCTTCTTCCTTCAGGAAAAAGATACAAAAGTCTGAGGTCACGTACCGATCGACTCAAGAACAGCTTCTTGCCTGCTGCTGTCAGACTTTTGAATGGACCTACCTCGTATTAAGCTGATCTTTCTCTACACCCGAGCTATGACTGTAACACTACATTCTGCACTATCTCCTCTCCTTCTCCCCTATGGACTCAATGAACGGTATGCTTTGTCTGTATAGTGCGCAAGAAACAATACTTTTCACTGTATGTTAATACATGTGACAATAATAAATCAAATCAAATCAAATTTTATGAACTCAAAGGGTGTGGGTGTCTCTGGCTCGGCCAGTGTTTATTGCCCATGTCTAATTGCCCCTTGAGAAGCTGGTGATGAGCTGCCTTCTTGAACCCGCTGCAGACTCTGAGGTGTAGGTCCACCCACTAACATGAGTGACATTAACAATAGTTAACACAGTTTGCATGATGCTAATGTGAAGTGTCTTTTCAAGATGTTATATTTAATACAAGGTGCTTTTTAAATATCTGAATATGATTTGATACATGGAAACATAGAAACATAGAAGATAGGAGCAGGAGGAGGCCATTCGGCCCTTCGAGTCTGCTCCGCCATTCATCACCATCATGGCTGATCGTCCAACTCAATAGCCTAATCCTGCTTTCTCCCCATAACCTTTGATCCCATTCGCCCCAAGTGTTATATCCAGTCACTTCTTGAATACATTCAATGTTTTGGCATCAACTACTTCCTGTGGTAATGAATTCCACAGGCTCACCACTCTCTGGGTGAAGAAATGTCTCCCCATCTCCGTCCTAAATGGTCTACCCCGAATCCTCAGACTGTGACCCTGGTTCTGGACACCCCCACCATCGGGAACATCCTCCCTGTATCTACCCTGTCTAGTCCTGTTAGAATTTATAAGTCTCTGTGAGATCCCCCCCTCATTCAAAGAACAAAGAAAATTACAGCACAGAAACAGGCCCTTCGGCCCTCCAAACCTGCACCGACCATGCTGCCCCACTGAACTAAAACCCCCTACCCTTCCGGGGACCATATCCCTCTATTCCCATCCTATTCATGTAGAAACATAGAAAAACTACAGCACAAACAGGCCCTTTGGCCCACAAGTTGTGCCGAACACATCCCTACCTTCGAGACCTACCTATAACCCTCCATCCTATTAAGCTCCATGTACTCATCCAGGAGTCTCTTAAAAGACCCTATTGAGTTCGCCTCCACCACCACTGACGGCAGCCGATTCCACTCACCCACCACCCTCTGTGTGAAAAACTTACCCCTAACATTTCCCCTGTACCTACCCCCCAGCACCTTAAAACTGTGTCCTCTCATAGCAGACATTTCCACCCTGGGAAAAAGCCTCTGAGAGTCCACCCGATCTATGCCTCTCAACATCTTATATACCTCTATTAGGTCTCCTCTCATCCTACGTCTCTCCAAGGAGAAAAGACTGAGCTCCCTCAGCCTGTCCTCATAAGGCATGCCACTCAATCCAGGAAACATCCTTGTAAATCTCTTGTAAATGTACTTGTCAAGACGCCCCTTAAAAGTCACGAATGTATCTGCTTCCACCACCTCCCCCGGCAACGAGTTCCAGGCACCCACTATGCTCTGTTTAAAAAATCTGTCTCGTACATCTCCTTTAAACCTTGCCCCTCGCACCTTAAACCTGTGCCCCCTAGTAATTAACTCTTCCACCCTGGGAAAAAGCGTCTGACTATCCACTCTGTCCATGCCTCTCATAATCTTGTAGACTTCTATCAGGTCTCCCCTCAACCTCCATCGTTCCAGTGAGAACAAACCAAGTTTCTCCGACCTCTCCTCGTAGCTAATGCCCTCCAGACCAGGCAACATCCTGGTAAGTCTTTTCTGTACCCTCTCCAAAGCTCCACATCCTTCTGGTAGTGTGGCGACCACAATTGAACACTATATTCCAAGTGCGGCCTAACTAAAGTTCTATAAAGCTGCAACATGACTTGCCAATTTTTAAACTCAATGCCCCGGCCAATGAAGACAAGGATGCCGTATGCCTTGACTACCTTCTCCACCTGCATTGCCACTTTCAGTGACCTGTGTACCTGTACACCCAGATCCCTCTGTCTATCAATACTCTTAAGGGTTCTGCCATTTACTGTATATTTCCTATCTGTATCCAAAATGCATTACCTCACATTTGTCTGAACTCCAGTGAAAACAATCCTAACCTAATCAATCTCTCCTCATACATCAGTCTCGCCATCCCCGGAATCAGCCTGGTAAACCTTCACTGCACTCCCTCGAGAGCAAGAACATCCCTCCTCAGAAAAGGAGACCAAAACTGCACACAATACTCTGGGTGTGGCCTCACCAAGGCCCTGTATAATTGCAGCAACACATCCCTGCTCCTGGACTCGAAACCTCTCGCAATGAAGGCCAACATCCCATTTACCTTCTTTACCGCCTGCTGCTAAAAGTAGGTTTGTGTGAAATTGGAGCGATGAAAATGATCCACAAGGGGTTGTGTTTTATTGGTTTGTTTGTTGGTCCATTATGGAGGTGGGGAGAATTGAAAGCTTCTGGTTATCACCTTGTTACCATTGACGACGGTTCCTATTGCTCTGAGCTCTCGCTTATCTCTCTGGGTGACAGATGTGTTGCTGAAAGATCTCTAAGCTGCCGTGTTTGAAGACATTTATATTATTGAGTGGTGAATGAACCGGTGTGTGTGAGAGAAAGAGAGAGAGAGAGAAAAGATATCTTTTGGCAACGGTTCCCCTACCATGACTGCAGTTTGTGTTCCTTGTCTGGGAGTTGACGCACTGTAAGTAAAGGGAAACTGGAGTTAGCGAGCGCTCAGCTAAGATCAGAATGCAATCTTTTTCCTTCCCACTTGACACAGAAGCAAAGCATGATGGGTGGTGGATATCCGGAAAACAGAAAAGGAGAAGAATCTCCGGAGAGAGTCGGCGGTGGAAACACTGGGAACCCAGCGAGGTTTCCACTCCGCTGGTTAAATCCAGGGATCGTCACGGGGACTGATTCCCACTGGGATGTGGGGTGGGGGGGGGGCGGCTCGGGAAACATGTGATGTTGATTATGTGCCCCTGTGGAGAACGATGAATCTTCCAGTGGGGGGGGGGGGGGGGGGTGCAGGGGTGGGCAGGAGGTCACGCTCCCTGCCGTTACCGGGTTCAAAGGTCAGGGTGCCATGTTTAAAGGTCACACTCCCTCTTCTACCCACCCTTCCACTCTGCTTACCTCCCAGTTCCAGCCTCCGCTCCACCCTCCCACCCCTCACCCACCCCCCTCCCTTCCCCCCCTCCGCACCACCACCCCCCGCCCCCCCCCCTCCCCCGCACCCCGCCCCACCTCCCAGCAGAGGTCATGCGCCATCACATGAGAATTTAATTTGACGAGGTCGATTGACACTCAGTCCCGGCAGGAAGAGCGGTGGCCATTTTGTGCACAGCAAGATCCCACGAAACAAGAATGCGGCATCAGGCCAGCTGATGGGGACCACACTTCAGAAGGTGTGAGGGGTGGGAGAGTGCGACGGGACGTCCCGGGGGTAGCGAGGGGTGCGGTGGAACTGAGGCTGTCCATCCGGTGAGCCGACTTCTCCGGGCTTTACCGCCCAGCGGGAAGGGGCCTCAGCTTGAAAATTGTCCCGGGAGCGCACAGGAATTTCTGTTCCTTCAATCAGCCCACGGCGAACGGCCAGTGTTTAAACCCCCCTTTCCCCACCCCTCACCCCACCCCCACGCCCCATCTCCCACCCCCTCGTCCCACCCCCTCGCCCCATCTCCCACCCCCTCCCCCTCGTCCCTCCCCCTCGCCCCTCCCCCTCACCCCACCCCTCGCCCCATCTCCCACCCCCTCACCCCACCCCTTCTCCCCACTCCTTCTCCCCACCCCCTCGCCCTTCCCCCCCGCCCCTCCCCCTTGGTCACTGGGAACATTTAAGACTTATCTAGACAGCCATATGAACGGAGTGGGAATGGAGGGATACAAAAGAATGGTCTAGTTTGGACCAGGGAGCGGCGCGGGCTTGGAGGGCCGAAGGGCCTGTTCCTGTGCTGTATTGTTCTTTGTTCTTCTTTGTTCTTTGTCAAAAAGAAAAGAGAGGCGTATGTTAGGTCGAGGCAGCTAAAAACGGAGGGAGCTCTGGAGGAGTACAAAGAAAGTAGGAAAGAACTCAAACGAGGAATTAGAAGGGCAAAAAGGGGTCACAAAATGTCCTTGGCAGACAGGATTAAGGAGAATCCCAAGGCTTTTCATTCATATGTTAGGAACAAAAGGGTTGTCAGGGAAAAAATCGGACCTCTCAGGGACAAAAGTGGGGAATTATGCTTGGAGCCCAAAGAATAGGGGAGATCCTAAATGAATACTTTGCGTCGGTATTCACAAAGGAGGGGGATGTGTTGACTGGGAGTGTCTCGGAGGGGAGTGTTGACCCGTTAGAGAAAATCTCCATTACAAGGGAGGAAGTGTTAGGTTTTTTAGGGAATATAAAGGCTGACAAATACCCGGGGCCTGATGGAATCTATCCAAGGCTGCTCAGGGAGACGAGAGATGAAATCGCTGGGCCTCTGACGCAAATCTTTGTCTCGTCACTGGACACAGGTGAGGTCCCAGAGGATTGGAGGATAGCCAATGTGGCCCCGTTATTTAAGAAGGGTAGGAAGAATAACCCGGGTAATTATAGGCCGGTGAGCTTGACATCCGTGGTAGGGAAGTTGTTGGAGAGGATTCTTAGAGATAGAATGTATGCGCATTTAGAAATGAATAAACCCATTAACGATAGTCAGCATGGTTTTGTGAGAGGGAGGTCATGCCTCACTAACCTGGTGGAGTTTTTTGAAGAAGTGACTAGAATGGTTGACGAGGGAAGGGCCGTGGATGTTGTCTATATGGACTTTAGTAAAGCGTTTGACAAAGTCCCTCATGGTAGGTTGGTGCAAAAGGTTGGATCTCATGGGATAAAGGGGGAGGTGGCTAGATGGGTGGAGAACTGGCTTGGTCACAGAAGACAGAGGGTGGTAGTGGAAGGGTCTTTTTCCAGCTGGAGGCCTGTGACTAGTGGTGTTCCGCAGGGCTCTGTATTGGGACCTCTGCTGTTTGTGATTTATATAAACGATCTGGAAGAAGGTGTAACTGGGGTGATCAGTAAGTTTGCAGACAACACGAAAATGGCTGGACTTGCAGATAGTGAGGAACATTGTCAGAGGCTACAGAAGGATTTAGATAGGCTGGAAATTTGGGCAAAGAAATGGCAGATAGAGTTCAATCCAGATAAATGCGAAGTGATGCATTTTGGTAGAACTAACGTAAGGGGGAGCTATACGATAAATGGCAGAACCATAAAGGGTGTAGATACACAGAGGGACCTGGGTGTGCAAGTCCACAGATCCTTGAAGGTGACGTCACAGGTGGAGAAGGTAGTGAATAAGGCATATGGCATGCTTGCCTTTATAGGACGGGCATAGAGTATAAAAGTTGGGGTCTGATGTTGCAGATGTATAGAACGTTGGTTCGGCCGCATTTGGAATACTGCATCCAGTTCTGGTCGCCGCACTACCAGAAGGACGTGGAGGCTTTGGAGAGAGTGCAGAGAAGGTTTACCAGGATGTTACCTGGTATGGAGGGGCTTCGTTATGAGGAGAGATTGGGTAAACTGGGGTTGTTCTCCCTGGAAAGACGGAGGATGAGGGGAGACTTAATAGAGGTGTATAAAATTATGAAAGGCATAGATAGGGTGAACGGTGGGAAGCTTTTCCCCGGGTCGGTGGTGACGTTCACGAGGGGTCATAGGTTCAAGGTGAAGGGGGGGAGGTTTAACACGGATATCAGACGGACATATTTTACTCAGAGGGTCGTGGGGGCCTGGAATGTGTTGCCGGGCAAGGTGGTGGAGGCGGACACACTGGGAACGTTTAAGACTTATCTAGACAGCTATATGAACGGAGTGGGAATGGAGGGATACAAAAGAATGGTCTAGTTTGGACCGGGGAGCGGCGCGGGCTTGGAGGGCCAAAGGGCCTGTTCCTGTGCTGTATTGTTCTTTGTTCTTTGTTCTTGTTCTCTCGCCCCTCCCCCTCTCCCCACCCCCTCTCCCCACCCCCTCAACCCTCTCCCTCTCCCCACCCCCTCTCCCCAACCCCTCGGCCCACCCCCTCGCCCCTCCCCCTCTCCCCACCTACTCTCCCCACCCCCTCTCCCCACCCCCTCTCCCCACTTACAGTCCCCACCCCCTCCCCCCACCCCCTCAACCCTCTCCCTCTCCCTACCCCCTCTCCCCACCCCCTCTCCCCACCCCCTCGCCCCGCCCCCTCACCCACCCCCTCACCCCTCTCCCTCTCCACCCACTCCCTCTCCCCTCCCCCTCTTCCCTCCCCCTCACCCCACCCCCTCACCCCTCTCCCTCTCCCCACCCCCTCTCCCCACCCTCTCTACCCCCTCTACCCATCCCCTCTACCCTCCCCCTCCCCCCACCCCCTTGCCCTACCCCCTCTCCCAACCCCCTCGCCCCTCTCCCTCTTCCCACACCCTCTCCCCACACCCTCCCCCACCCTCTCCCAACCCCCTCGCCCCTCTCCCTCTTCCCACACCCTCTCCCCACACCCTCCCCCACCCCCTCCCACTCTCCCCACCTCCTCTCCCCACCCCTCACACCACCCCCTCTCCCCACCCCCTCTCCCCACCCCCTCATCCCACCCCCTCTCCCCACCCCCTCTCACCACCCCCTATCCCCACCCCCTCTCCCCACCCCCTCGCCCCTCTCCCCACACCCTCTACGCACCCCCTCCCCCTCTCCCCCCCTCTCTCCCCTCCCACTCTCCCCACCCCCTCTCCCCACCCCTTCGTCCCTCTCCCTCAGGCCAGGGGGCCACTTTACTGCTGCGGTTAAGACCAGCAGGAAGGAAGCTCCTCGGGCAAACGATTGGAGAGATTTAAGGATGTAATTGCTCTGTTCAGAGAGCAGGAAGGTTGCCAGGGCTGGAAAAGTGTCGCGATGAGGGGAGGTTGGATAGGTTGGGGTTATTTTCATTGGAACAGAGAAGGCTGAGGGGTGTCTTGATTGAGGTGAACAAAATTATCAGGGGAAGAGATAGAGTGGACAGGATAAAATTGTTCACCTTGGTGGAGAATTCTCGAACCAGGGGACATAGATTCAAGAGAAGTGTCAGTAGACGGGTGTGTGTCTGAATTCACTGCCCAAGTTAGTGGTGGAAGCAGAGACCCTAAACTGTGTGAAAAGGAACCTGGATCTGCACCTTAATGGGCTGGAAGCGAGTGGGCTGTGGGCCGGGGGCAGGAAGGTGGGAGTAGAAAGGGCACCTGGGTGTCCTCAGACTGGCCTCCTCCTGTGCTTTTCGATGGTTCTAACGATAGAAGTCCCACAGTTTACCAGATATCTTGAAGTACATTCATTGAAACTAGAGGCAGGATGGGCCATTCAGCCCTTCAAGCCTGAACGATTCTATAAACCATGAGACACTTCCCGAGTTCACCTTTTCACACAATTGTTAAGAAAACACACAACGTAACGGAGAAAAACACACAGGGTTCATGGAAAAGCAGCCCCACTCGACCGACACCCCACCCAATACCTTAAACATCCAATTCCTCCACCACAGTGCCAGCCGTATGTACCGTCTACAACAGGCACTGCAGCAACTCACCAAGTCGCTGAGGCAACACCTTCCAAACCCACGACCGCTTCCATCCAGAAGGACAAGGGCAGCAGATTCCTGGGAACACCACCACCTGGAGGTTCCCCTCCAAGTCACTCACCATCCCGACTTGGAAATATATCGGCCATTCGTTCACTGTCGCTGGGGTCAAACTCCTGGAGCTCCCTCCCTATCAGCACTGTGGGTGTACCATAACCTCAGGGACTGCAGCGGGTTCAAGAAGACAGCTCACCACCACCTTCTCAAGGGGCAATTAGGGATGGGTAATAAATGCTGGCCTAGCCAGCGACACCCACATCCCACCAAGGGGCAAAAGGGTTGGACCAATGCTGGCAGCCATAACAGAGACATTGAGGTTAACCATGGAAACACTGGGGGCATTAGGGGTTCTGGGGGGGTAGGGGTTTGAGTACGTAACTCCCAACAGGCAGTTTGTGAATGGACTTGTTCAATAAGACATTATTCCTGTCATTCAGCTGCCGGATATGAAGATAGTACGCCGGATATTCTGGGAACCAGCAGGGTTGATGGGAGCTGAGATTGGTTGTCTATCCAGCACTGCTTGTGGGCCGAGAGCTGAAGTGTATCACTCTGAACAACTGGGTGAGAGCCTCACCGTCAGAGGGTCAGTATTGAAATAGTACCACACTGCCAGATGGTCAGGACTGAGGGAGTGCGGCACTGTCAGAGGGTCAGTACTGAGGGAGCGCCGCACTGTCAGAGGGTCAGTACTGAGGGAGTGCTGCACTGTCAGAGGGTCAGTACTGAGGGAGTGCCGCACTGTCAGAGGGTCAGTACTGAGGGAGTGCCGCACTGTCAGAGGGTCAGTACTGAGGGAGCGCCGCACTGTCAGAGGGTCAGTACTGAGGGAGTGCTGCACTGTCAGAGGGTCAGTACTGAGGGAGCGCCGCACTGTCAGAGGGTCAGTACTGAGGGAGGGCAGAACTGTCAGAGGGTCAGTACTGAGGGAGTGCTGCACTGTCAGAGGGTCAGTACTGAGGGAGTGTCGCACTGCCAGATGGTCAGTACTGAGGGAGTGCGGCACTGTCAGAGGGTCAGTACTGAGGGAGCGCCGCACTGTCAGAGGGTCAGTACTGAGGGAGTGCCGCACTGTCAGAGGGTCAGTACTGAGGGAGGGCGGAACTGTCACAGGGTCAGTACTGAGGGAGTGCCGCACTGTCAGAGGGTCAGTACTGAGGGAGTGCTGCACTGTCAGAGGGTCAGTACTGAGGGAGTGCCGCACTGTCAGAGGGTCAGTACTGAGGGAGTGCTGCACTGTCAGAGAGTCAGTACTGAGGGAGTGCTGCACTGTCACAGGGTCAGTACTGAGGGAGTGCCGCACTGTCAGAGGGTCAGTACTGAGGGAGTGCCGCACTGTCAGAGGGTCAGTACTGAGGGAGTGCCGCACTGTCAGAGGGTCAGTACTGAGGGAGTGCCGCACTGTCAGAGGGTCAGTACTGAGGGAGGGCGGAACTGTCACAGGGTCAGTACTGAGGGAGTGCTGCACTGTCAGAGGGTCAGTACTGAGGGAGTGCCGCACTGTCAGAGGGTCAGTACTGAGGGAGTGCCGCACTGTCAGAGGGTCAGTACTGAGGGAGTGCTGCACTGTCAGAAGGTCAGTACTGAGGGAGTGTCGCACTGCCAGGGGGTCAGTACTGAGGGAGTGCCGCACTGTCAGAGGGTCAGTACTGAGGGAGTGCTGCACTGTCAGAGGGTCAGTACTGAGGGAGGGCGGAACTGTCAGAGGGTCAGTACTGAGGGAGTGCCGCAGTGTCATAGGGTCAGTACTGACGGAGTGCCGCACTGTCAGAGGGTCAGTACTGACGGAGTGCCGCACTGTCAGAGGGTCAGTACTGAGGGAGCGCCGCACTGTCAGAGGGTCAGTACTGAGGGAGTGCCGCACTGTCAGAGGGTCAGTACTGAGGGAGTGCCGCACTGTCAGAGGGTCAGTACTGAGGGAGGGCGGAACTGTCACAGGGTCAGTACTGAGGGAGTGCTGCACTGTCAGAGGGTCAGTACTGAGGGAGTGCCGCACTGTCAGAGGGTCAGTACTGAGGGAGTGCCGCACTGTCAGAGGGTCACTACTGAGGGAGTGCTGCACTGTCAGAAGGTCAGTACTGAGGGAGTGTCGCACTGCCAGGGGGTCAGTACTGAGGGAGTGCCGCACTGTCAGAGGGTCAGTACTGAGGGAGTGCTGCACTGTCAGAGGGTCAGTACTGAGGGAGGGCGGAACTGTCAGAGGGTCAGTACTGAGGGAGTGCCGCACTGTCAGAGGGTCAGTACTGAGGGAGTGCCGCACTGTCAGAGGGTCAGTACTGACGGAGTGCCGCACTGTCAGAGGGTCAGTACTGACGGAGTGCCGCACTGTCAGAGGGTCAGTACTGAGGGAGCGCCGCACTGTCAGAGGGTCAGTACTGAGGGAGTGCCGCACTGTCAGAGGGTCAGTACTGACGGAGTGCCGCACTGTCAGAGGGTCAGTACTGAGGGAGTGCCGCACTGTCAGAGGGTCAGTACTGACGGAGTGCCGCACTGTCAGAGGGTCAGTGCTGAGGGAGTGCCGCACTGTCAGAAGGTCAGTACTGAGGGAGTGCCGCACTGTCAGAGGGTCAGTACTGAGGGAGCGCCGCACTGTCAGAGGGTCAGTACTGAGGGAGTGCCGCACTGTCAGAGGGTCAGTACTGAGGGAGTGCCGCACTGTCAGAGGGTCAGTGCTGAGGGAGTGCCGCACTGTCAGAGGGTCAGTACTGAGGGAGTGCCGCACTGCCAGAGGGTCAGCGCTGAGGGAGTGCTGCACTGTCAGAGGGTCAGTACTGAGGGAGTGCCGCACTGTCAGAGGGTCAGTACTGAGGGAGTGCCGCACTGTCAGAGGGTCAGTACTGAGGGAGTGCCGCACTGTCAGAAGGTCAGTACTGAGGGAGTGTCGCACTGCCAGGGGGTCAGTGCTGAGGGAGTGCCGCACTGTCAGAGGGTCAGTGCTGAGGGAGTGCCGCACTGTCAGAGGGTCAGTACTGAGGGAGTGACACGCAGTTAGAGGGTCAGTACTGAGGGAGTGCCGAACTGCCAGAGGGTCAGTACTGAGGGAGTGCCGCACTGTCAGAGGGTCAGTACTGAGGGAGTGCCGCACTGTCAGAGGGTCAGTACTGAGGGAGTGCCGCACTGTCAGAGGGTCAGTACTGAGGGAGTGACACGCAGTTAGAGGGTCAGCACTGAGGGAGTGTCGCACTGCCAGGGGGTCAGTACTGAGGGAGTGACGCACTGTCAGAGGGTCAGTGCTGAGGGAGTGCTGCACTGTCAGAGCGTCAGTACTGAGAGAGTGCCGCACTGTCAGAAGGTAGTACTGAGGGAGTGCCGCACTGTCAGAGGGTCAGTGCTGAGGGAGTGCTGCACTGTCAGAGCGTCAGTACTGAGAGAGTGCCGCACTGTCAGAGGGTAGTACTGAGGGAGTGCCGCACTGTCAGAGGGTCAGTGCTGAGGGAGTGCCGCACTGTCAGAGGGTCAGTGCTGAGGGAGTGCCGCACTGTCAGAGGGTCAGTACTGAGGGAGTGCCGCACTGTCAGAGGGTCAGTACTGAGGGAGTGCCGCACTGTCAGAGGGTCAGTGCTGAGGGAGTGCCGCACTGTCAAAGGGTCAGTACTGAGGGAGTGCCGCATTGTCAGAGGGTCAGTACTGAGGGAGTGCTGCACTCTCAGAGGGTCAGTACTGAGGGAGTGTCGCACTGTCAGAGGGTCAGTACTGAGAGAGTGCCGCAGTGTCAGAGGGTCAGTGCTGAGGGAGTGCTGCACTGTCAGAGGGTCAGTGCTGAGGAAGTGCCGCACTGTCAGAGGGTCAGTGCTGAGGGAGTGCCGCACTGTCAGAGGGTCAGTGCTGAGGGAGTGCTGCACTGTCAGAGGGTCACTACTGAGGGAGTGCCGCACTGTCAGAGGGTCAGTACTGAGGGAGTGCCGCACTGTCAGAGGGTCCGTACTGAGGGAGTGCCGCACTGTCAGAGGGTCAGTACTGAGGGAGTGTCGCACTGCCAGGGGGTCAGTACTGAGGGAGTGCCGCACTGTCAGAGGGTCAGTACTGAGGGAGTGCCGCACTGTCAGAGGGTCAGTACTGAGGGAGTGCCGCACTGTCAGAGGGTCAGTACTGAGGGAGTGCCGCACTGTCAGAGGGTCAGTGCTGAGGGAGTGCCGCACTGTCAGAGGGTCAGTGCTGAGGGAGTGCCGCACTGTCAGAGGGTCAGTACTGAGGGAGTGACACGCAGTTAGAGGGTCAGTACTGAGGGAGTGCCGAACTGCCAGAGGGTCAGTACTGAGGGAGTGCCGCACTGTCAGAGGGTCAGTACTGAGGGAGTGCCGCACTGTCAGAGGGTCAGTACTGAGGGAGTGCCGCACTGTCAGAGGGTCAGTACTGAGGGAGTGACACGCAGTTAGAGGGTCAGCACTGAGGGAGTGTCGCACTGCCAGGGGGTCAGTACTGAGGGAGTGACGCACTGTCAGAGGGTCAGTGCTGAGGGAGTGCCGCACTGTCAGAGGGTAGTACTGAGGGAGTGCTGCACTGTCAGAGCGTCAGTACTGAGAGAGTGCCGCACTGTCAGAGGATAGTACTGAGGGAGTGCCGCACTGTCAGAGGGTCAGTGCTGAGGGAGTGCCGCACTGTCAGAGGGTCAGTGCTGAGGGAGTGCCGCACTGTCAGAGGGTCAGTACTGAGGGAGTGCCGCACTGTCAGAGGGTCAGTACTGAGGGAGTGCCGCACTGTCAGAGGGTCAGTGCTGAGGGAGTGCCGCACTGTCAAAGGGTCAGGACTGAGGGAGTGCCGCATTGTCAGAGGGTCAGTACTGAGGGAGTGCTGCACTCTCAGAGGGTCAGTACTGAGGGAGTGTCGCACTGTCAGAGGGTCAGTACTGAGAGAGTGCCGCAGTGTCAGAGGGTCAGTGCTGAGGGAGAGCTGCACTGTCAGAGGGTCAGTACTGAGGGAGTGCCGCACTGTCAGAGGGTCAGTGCTGAGGAAGTGCCGCACTGTCAGAGGGTCAGTGCTGAGGGAGTGCTGCACTGTCAGAGGGTCAGTACTGAGGGAGTGCCGCACTGTCAGAGGGTCAGTGCTGAGGGAGTGCCGCACTGTCAGAGGGTCAGTGCTGAGGGAGTGCCGCACTGTCAGAGGGTCAGTGCTGAGGGAGTGCCGGACTGTCAGAGGGTCAGTGCTGAGGGAGTGCCGCACTGTCAGAGGGTCAGTGCTGAGGGAGTGCTGCACTGTCAGAGGGTCAGTGCTGAGGGAGTGCCGGACTGTCAGAGGGTCAGTGCTGAGGGAGTGCCGCACTGTCAGAGGGTCAGTACTGAGGGAGTGCTGCACTGTCAGAGGGTCAGTGCTGAGGGAGTGCTGCACTGTCAGAGAGTCAGTACTGAGGGAGTGCTGCACTGTCGGAGGGTCAGTACTGAGGGAGTGCTGCACTGTCAGAGAGTCAGTACTGAGGGAGTGCCGCACTGTCAGAGAGTCAGTACTGAGGGAGTGCCGCACTGTCAGACGGTCAGTGCTGAGGGAGTGCCGCTCTGTCAGAGGGTCAGTGCTGAGGGAGTGCCGCACTGTCAGAGGGTCAGTGCTGAGGGAGTGCCGCACTGTCGGAGGGTCAGTACTGAGGGAGTGCTGCACTGTCAGAGGGTCAGTACTGAGGGAGTGCCGCACTGTCAGAGGGTCAGTACTGAGGGAGTGCTGCACTGTCAGAGGGTCAGTGCTGAGGGAGTGCCGCACTGTCAGAGGGTCAGTACTGAGGGAGTGCTGCACTGTCAGAGGGTCAGTACTGAGGGAGTGCCGCACTGTCAGAGTGTCAGTACTGAGGGAGTGCCGCACTGTCAGAGTGTCAGTACTGAGGGAGTGCCGCACTGTCAGAGGGTCAGTGCTGAGGGAGTGCCGCACGGTCGGAGGGTCAGTGCTGAGGAAGTGCCGCACTGTCAGAGGGTCAGTGCTGAGGGAGTGACGCACTGTCAGGGTGTCCGTACTGAGGGAGTGCTGCACTGTCAGAGGGTCAGTACTGAGGGAATGCCACATTGTCGGACGGTCAGTCCTGAGGGAGTGACGCACTGTTAGGGTGTCAGTACTGAGGGACTGCCGCAGTGTCAGAGAGTCAGTACTGAGGGAGTGTCGCACTGTCAGAGGGTCAGTACTGAGGGAGTGCTGCACTGTCAGAGGGTCAGTACTGAGAGAGTGCCGCACTGTCAAAGGGTCAGTGCTGAGGGAGTGCCGCATTGTCAGAGGGTCAGGACTGAGGGAGTGCCGCACTGTCAGAGGGTCAGTGCTGAGGGAGTGCCGCACTGTCAGAGGGTCAGTACTGAGGGAGTGCCGCACTGTCAGAGAGTCAGTACTGAGGGAGTGCCACACTGCCCGAAGGTTGTTACTGAGGGAGTGCCGCACTGTGAGAGGGTCAGTACTGAGGAAGTGCCTCACTGTCAGAGGGTCAGTGCTGAGGGAGTGCCGCACTGTCAGAGGGTCAGTACTGAGGTTGTGCTGCACTGTCAGAGGGTCAGTGCTGTGGGCGTGCCGCACTGTCAGAGGGTCAGTGCTGAGGGAGTGCCGCACTGTCAGAGGGTCAGTGCTGAGGGAGTGCCGCACTGTCAGAGTGTCAGTACTGAGGGAGTGCTGCACTGTCAGAGGGTCAGTACTGAGAGAGTGCCGCACTGTCAGAGGGTCAGTGCTGAGGGAGTGCCGCACTGTCAGAGGGTCAGTGCTGAGGGAGTGCCGCACTGTCAGAGGGTCAGTACTGAGGGAGTGACACGCAGTTAGAGGGTCAGTACTGAGGGAGTGCCGAACAGCCAGAGGGTCAGTACTGAGGGAGTGCCGCACTGTCAGAGGGTCAGTACTGAGGGAGTGCCGCACTGTCAGAGGGTCAGTACTGAGGGAGTGCCGCACTGTCAGAGGGTCAGTACTGAGGGAGTGACACGCAGTTAGAGGGTCAGCACTGAGGGAGTGTCGCACTGCCAGGGGGTCAGTACTGAGGGAGTGACGCACTGTCAGAGGGTCAGTGCTGAGGGAGTGCTGCACTGTCAGAGCGTCAGTACTGAGAGAGTGCCGCACTGTCAGAGGATAGTACTGAGGGAGTGCCGCACTGTCAGAGGGTCAGTGCTGAGGGAGTGCCGCACTGTCAGAGGGTCAGTGCTGAGGGAGTGCCGCACTGTCAGAGGGTCAGTACTGAGGGAGTGCCGCACTGTCAGAGGGTCAGTACTGAGGGAGTGCCGCACTGTCAGAGGGTCAGTGCTGAGGGAGTGCCGCACTGTCAAAGGGTCAGGACTGAGGGAGTGCCGCATTGTCAGAGGGTCAGTACTGAGGGAGTGCTGCACTCTCAGAGGGTCAGTACTGAGGGAGTGTCGCACTGTCAGAGGGTCAGTACTGAGAGAGTGCCGCAGTGTCAGAGGGTCAGTGCTGAGGGAGAGCTGCACTGTCAGAGGGTCAGTACTGAGGGAGTGCCGCACTGTCAGAGGGTCAGTGCTGAGGAAGTGCCGCACTGTCAGAGGGTCAGTGCTGAGGGAGTGCTGCACTGTCAGAGGGTCAGTACTGAGGGAGTGCCGCACTGTCAGAGGGTCTGTGCTGAGGGAGTGCCGCACTGTCAGAGGGTCAGTGCTGAGGGAGTGCCGCACTGTCAGAGGGTCAGTGCTGAGGGAGTGCCGGACTGTCAGAGGGTCAGTGCTGAGGGAGTGCCGCACTGTCAGAGGGTCAGTGCTGAGGGAGTGCTGCACTGTCAGAGGGTCAGTGCTGAGGGAGTGCCGGACTGTCAGAGGGTCAGTGCTGAGGGAGTGCCGCACTGTCAGAGGGTCAGTGCTGAGGGAGTGCTGCACTGTCAGAGGGTCAGTGCTGAGGGAGTGCCGCACTGTCAGAGGGTCAGTGCTGAGGGAGTGCGGCATTGTCAGAGGGTCAGTGCTGAGGGAGTGCCGCACTGTCAGAGGGTCAGTGCTGAGGGAGTGCCGCACTGTCAGAGGGTCAGTACTGAGGGAGTGCCGCACTGTCAGAGGGTCAGTACTGAGGGAGTGCTGCACTGTCAGAGGGTCAGTACTGAGGGAGTGCTGCACTGTCAGAGGGTCAGTGCTGAGGGAGTGCTGCACTGTCAGAGAGTCAGTACTGAGGGAGTGCTGCACTGTCGGAGGGTCAGTACTGAGGGAGTGCTGCACTGTCAGAGAGTCAGTACTGAGGGAGTGCCGCACTGTCAGAGAGTCAGTACTGAGGGAGTGCCGCACTGTCAGACGGTCAGTGCTGAGGGAGTGCCGCTCTGTCAGAGGGTCAGTGCTGAGGGAGTGCCGCACTGTCAGAGGGTCAGTGCTGAGGGAGTGCCGCACTGTCGGAGGGTCAGTACTGAGGGAGTGCTGCACTGTCAGAGGGTCAGTACTGAGGGAGTGCCGCACTGTCAGAGGGTCAGTACTGAGGGAGTGCTGCACTGTCAGAGGGTCAGTGCTGAGGGAGTGCCGCACTGTCAGAGGGTCAGTACTGAGGGAGTGCTGCACTGTCAGAGGGTCAGTACTGAGGGAGTGCCGCACTGTCAGAGTGTCAGTACTGAGGGAGTGCCGCACTGTCAGAGTGTCAGTACTGAGGGAGTGCCGCACTGTCAGAGGGTCAGTGCTGAGGGAGTGCCGCACGGTCGGAGGGTCAGTGCTGAGGAAGTGCCGCACTGTCAGAGGGTCAGTGCTGAGGGAGTGACGCACTGTCAGGGTGTCCGTACTGAGGGAGTGCTGCACTGTCAGAGGGTCAGTACTGAGGGAATGCCACATTGTCGGACGGTCAGTCCTGAGGGAGTGACGCACTGTTAGGGTGTCAGTACTGAGGGACTGCCGCAGTGTCAGAGAGTCAGTACTGAGGGAGTGTCGCACTGTCAGAGGGTCAGTACTGAGGGAGTGCTGCACTGTCAGAGGGTCAGTACTGAGAGAGTGCCGCACTGTCAAAGGGTCAGTGCTGAGGGAGTGCCGCATTGTCAGAGGGTCAGGACTGAGGGAGTGCCGCACTGTCAGAGGGTCAGTGCTGAGGGAGTGCCGCACTGTCAGAGGGTCAGTACTGAGGGAGTGCCGCACTGTCAGAGAGTCAGTACTGAGGGAGTGCCACACTGCCCGAAGGTTGTTACTGAGGGAGTGCCGCACTGTGAGAGGGTCAGTACTGAGGAAGTGCCTCACTGTCAGAGGGTCAGTGCTGAGGGAGTGCCGCACTGTCAGAGGGTCAGTACTGAGGTTGTGCTGCACTGTCAGAGGGTCAGTGCTGTGGGCGTGCCGCACTGTCAGAGGGTCAGTGCTGAGGGAGTGCCGCACTGTCAGAGGGTCAGTGCTGAGGGAGTGCCGCACTGTCAGAGTGTCAGTACTGAGGGAGTGCTGCACTGTCAGAGGGTCAGTACTGAGAGAGTGCCGCACTGTCAAAGGGTCAGTGCTGAGGGAGTGCCGCACTGTCAGAGGGTCAGGACTGAGGGAGTGCCGCACTGTCAGAGGGTCAGTGCTGAGGGAGTGCAACACTGCCCGAAGGTTGGTACTGAGGGAGTGCCGCACTGTCAGAGGGTCAGTACTGAGGGAGTGCCGCACTGTCAGAGGGTCAGGACTGAGGGAGTGCCGCACTGTCAGAGGGTCAGTGCTGAGGGAGTGCCGCACTGTCAGAGGGTCAGTACTGAGGGAGTGCCGCACTGTCAGAGAGTCAGTACTGAGGGAGTGCAACACTGCCCGAAGGTTGGTACTGAGGGAGTGCCGCACTGTGAGAGGGTCAGTACTGAGGAAGTGCCGCACTGTCAGAGGGTCAGTGCTGAGGGAGTGCCGCACTGTCAGAGGGTCAGTGCTGAGGTTCTGCTGCACTGTCAGAGGGTCAGTACTGTGGGCGTGCCGCACTGTCAGAGGGTCAGTGCTGAGGGAGTGCCGCACTGTCAGAGGGTCAGTGCTGAGGGAGTGCCGCACTGTCAGAGTGTCAGTACTGAGGGAGTGCCGCACTGTCAGAGTGTCAGTACTGAGGGAGTGCCGCACTGTCAGAGGGTCAGTGCTGAGGGAGTGCTGCACTGTCAGAGGGTCAGTACTGAGGGAGTCCCGCACGGTCGGAGGGTCAGCGCTGAGGGAGTGCCGCACTGTCAGAGGGTCAGTGCTGAGGGAGTGACGCACTGTCAGGGTGTCAGTACTGAGGGAGTGCTGCACTGTCAGAGGGTCAGTACTGAGGGAATGCCACACTGTCGGACGGTCAGTACTGAGGGAGTGACGCACTGTTAGGGTGTCAGTACTGAGAGACTGCCGCAGTGTCAGAGAGTCAGTACTGAGGGAGTGTCGCACTGTCAGAGGGTCAGTACTGAGAGAGTGCCGCACTGTCAAAGGGTCAGTGCTGAGGGAGTGCCGCATTGTCAGAGGGTCAGGACTGAGGGAGTGCCGCACTGTCAGAGGGTCAGTGCTGAGGGAGTGCCGCACTGTCAGAGGGTCAGTACTGAGGGAGTGCCGCACTGTCAGAGAGTCAGTACTGAGGGAGTGCCACACTGCCCGAAGGTTGTTACTGAGGGAGTGCCGCACTGTGAGAGGGTCAGTACTGAGGAAGTGCCTCACTGTCAGAGGGTCAGTGCTGAGGGAGTGCCGCACTGTCAGAGGGTCAGTACTGAGGTTGTGCTGCACTGTCAGAGGGTCAGTGCTGTGGGCGTGCCGCACTGTCAGAGGGTCAGTGCTGAGGGAGTGCCGCACTGTCAGAGGGTCAGTGCTGAGGGAGTGCCGCACTGTCAGAGTGTCAGTACTGAGGGAGTGCTGCACTGTCAGAGGGTCAGTACTGAGAGAGTGCCGCACTGTCAAAGGGTCAGTGCTGAGGGAGTGCCGCACTGTCAGAGGGTCAGGACTGAGGGAGTGCCGCACTGTCAGAGGGTCAGTGCTGAGGGAGTGCAACACTGCCCGAAGGTTGGTACTGAGGGAGTGCCGCACTGTCAGAGGGTCAGTACTGAGGGAGTGCCGCACTGTCAGAGGGTCAGGACTGAGGGAGTGCCGCACTGTCAGAGGGTCAGTGCTGAGGGAGTGCCGCACTGTCAGAGGGTCAGTACTGAGGGAGTGCCGCACTGTCAGAGAGTCAGTACTGAGGGAGTGCAACACTGCCCGAAGGTTGGTACTGAGGGAGTGCCGCACTGTGAGAGGGTCAGTACTGAGGAAGTGCCGCACTGTCAGAGGGTCAGTGCTGAGGGAGTGCCGCACTGTCAGAGGGTCAGTGGTGAGGTTCTGCTGCACTGTCAGAGGGTCAGTACTGTGGGCGTGCCGCACTGTCAGAGGGTCAGTGCTGAGGGAGTGCCGCACTGTCAGAGGGTCAGTGCTGAGGGAGTGCCGCACTGTCAGAGTGTCAGTACTGAGGGAGTGCCGCACTGTCAGAGTGTCAGTACTGAGGGAGTGCCGCACTGTCAGAGGGTCAGTGCTGAGGGAGTGCTGCACTGTCAGAGGGTCAGTACTGAGGGAGTCCCGCACGGTCGGAGGGTCAGCGCTGAGGGAGTGCCGCACTGTCAGAGGGTCAGTGCTGAGGGAGTGACGCACTGTCAGGGTGTCAGTACTGAGGGAGTGCTGCACTGTCAGAGGGTCAGTACTGAGGGAATGCCACACTGTCGGACGGTCAGTACTGAGGGAGTGACGCACTGTTAGGGTGTCAGTACTGAGAGACTGCCGCAGTGTCAGAGAGTCAGTACTGAGGGAGTGTCGCACTGTCAGAGGGTCAGTACTGAGAGAGTGCCGCACTGTCAAAGGGTCAGTGCTGAGGGAGTGCCGCATTGTCAGAGGGTCAGGACTGAGGGAGTGCCGCACTGTCAGAGGGTCAGTGCTGAGGGAGTGCCGCACTGTCAGAGGGTCAGTACTGAGGGAGTGCCGCACTGTCAGAGAGTCAGTACTGAGGGAGTGCCACACTGTCAGAGGGTCAGTACTGAGGAAGTGCCGCACTGTCAGAGGGTCAGTGCTGAGGGAGTGCCGCACTGTCAGAGGGTCAGTACTGAGGGTGTGCTGCACTGTCAGAGGGCCAGTACTGTGGGCGTGCCGCACTGTCAGAGGGTCAGTGCTGAGGGAGTGCCGCACTGTCAGAGGGTCAGTGCTGAGGGAGTGCCGCAGTGTCAGAGAGTCAGTCCTGAGGGACTGGCGCTCTGTCAGAGGGTCAGTGCTGAGGGAGTGCTGCACTGTCAGAGGGTCAGTGCTGAGGGAGTGCCGCAGTGTCAGAGAGTCAGTCCTGAGAGACTGGCGCTCTGTCAGAGGGTCAGTGCTGAGGGAGTGCTGCACTGTCAGAGGGTCAGTACTGAGTGAGTGCTGCACTGTCAGAGGGTCAATACTGAAGGAGTGCCACACTGTCAGAGGGTCAGTAGTGAGGGAGCGCCGCACTGTCAGAGGGTCAGTACTGAGGGAGTGCTGCACTGTCAGAGGGTCAGTACTGAGGGAGTGCTGCACTGTCAGAGGGTCAGTACTGAGGGAGTGCCGCACTGTCAGAGGGTCAGTGCTGAGGGAGTGCTGCACTGTCAGAGGGTCAGTGCTGAGGGAGTGCTGCACTGTCAGACGGTCAATACTGAGGGAGTGCCGCACTGTCAGAGGGTCAGTACTGAGGGAGTGCCGCACTGTCAGAGGGTCAGTACTGAGGGAGTGCCGCACTGTCAGAGGGTCAGTACTGAGGGAGTGCCGCACTGTCAGGGGGTCAGTGCTGAGGGAGTGCTGCACTGTCAGAGGGTCAGTACTGAGGGAGTGCTGCACTGTCAGAGGGTCAGTACTGAGGGAGTGCCGCACTGTCAGAGGGTCAGTACTGAGGGAGTGCCGCACTGTCAGAGGGTCAGTACTGAGGGAGTGCCGCACTGTCAGAGGGTCAGTGCTGAGGGAGTGCTGCACTGTCAGAGGGTCAGTACTGAGGGAGTGCTGCACTGTCAGAGGGTCAGTACTGAGGGAGTGCCGCACTGTCAGAGGGTTAGTACTGAGGGAGTGCTGCACTGTCAGACGGTCAGTACTGAGGGAGTGCCGCACTGTCAGAGGGTCAGTGCTGAGGGAGTGCCGCACTGTCAGAGGGTCAGTACTGAGGGAGTGCCGCACTGTCAGAGGGTCAGTACTGAGGGAGTGCCGCACTGTCAGAGGGTCAGTACTGAGGGAGTGCCGCACTGTCAGAGAGTTGGTGTTAATTCTGGGACGAGATACTATCTATTCAATCTGGAAT
Organism: Mustelus asterias; assembly: GCF_964213995.1. Taxonomy (NCBI): domain Eukaryota; kingdom Metazoa; phylum Chordata; class Chondrichthyes; order Carcharhiniformes; family Triakidae; genus Mustelus; species Mustelus asterias. Next base: position 2,165,530 of record NC_135808.1, on the reverse strand, counting down.
GTATAATTGCAGTACTAATCACTGTGTAGGAAAGGTTAACGACTATATTAAAATATTACCCGAAAACAGAAACATGCCAAGATTACTCTGAGATAATTTCCTTACCTGAAGTCCAAACCTCTGGACGTATAAAGCCAGCGCAATGTTGGAGCAGATCAGAAGAGCTGTCACTGTCACTGAATAGCACATCAGGCCTGTGTGTATCTGCTGCCTCGCTGCCATTGTGTGACTTCTGAGCTCTCTGTCTGTCAAACCTTTCCCCCCTTATATGAGCATTAGGGGATTTACACACAGGGGATTTCCACAGAGGGTTTGATTCAACTCCCGGACATCACCGCCAAAACAGAGTTGCCCCTAAGTGCTGCTGTCAGGAAGATTGGGGGATAAATGGGAAGCAGGGTGCGAGGGGAATTCCCGGGATTACCTGCCGCTGAGGTCCCTTCGCCTGAGTGGCAAATGCAGCGAATTTTTAAAAAACACGCAATATTGTCGCTTTGCACAATGTTGTGGGTGGGAGGGAGAGATTGGAACAGATTTTCAGAGATATTTCTTGACACCCCCTCCCCTCAGAGCAGTGTGACTCATTGCTCTTAATCCCCGAGCGAAAGTAAAAGAGAGAGAGACCGAGAAAGAGAGAGACAGAGAGAACGAGAGAGACAGAGAGAGAGGACAGAGAGACAGAGAGAGACAGAGAGACAGAGAGAGAGAGAGACAGAGAGAGAGAGAGACAGAGAGAGACAGAGAAAGAGACAGAGAGAGAGACAGAGAGTCAGAGAGAGAGAGAGACAGAGAGACAGAGAGAGAGAGACAAAGAGAGAGAACATAGAACATAGAAAGCCACAGCACAAACAGGCCCTTCGGCCCACAGGTTGCGCTGATCATATCCCTACCTCTAGGCCTATCTATAGCCCTCAATCCCATTAAATCCCATGTACTCATCCAGAAGTCTCTTAAAAGACCCCAACGAGTTTGCCTCCACCACCACCGACGTCAGCCGATTCCACTCACCCACCACCCTCTGAGTGAAAAACTTACCCCTGACATCTCCTCTGTACCTACCCCCCAGCACCTTAAACCTGTGTCCTCTCGTAGCAACCATTTCAGCCCTTGGAAATAGCCTCTGAGAGTCTACCCTATCCAGACCTCTCAACATCTTGTAAACCTCTATCAGGTCACCTCTCATCCTTCGTCTCTCCAGGGAGAAGAGACCAAGCTCCCTCAACCTATCCTCATAAGGCATGCCCCCCAATCCAGGCAACATCCTTGTAAATCTCCTCTGCACCCTTTCAATGGCTTCAACATCTTTCCTGTAATGAGGTGACCAGAACTGCGCGCAGTACTCCAAGTGGGGTCTAACCAGGGTCCTATAAAGCTGCAGCATTATCTCCCGACTCCTAAACTCAATCCCTCGATTAATGAAGGCTAGTACGCCGTACGCCTTCTTGACCGCATCCTCCACCTGCGAGGCCGATTTAAGAGTCCTATGGACCCGGACCCCAGAGACAGAGAGAGAGAGAGACAAAGAGACAGAGAGAGAGACAGTCATAGAGTCATAGACATTTTTTTTAAACCCCTAAGCTAATCCCAATTGCCCGCATTTGGCCCATATCCCTCTATACCCATCGTACCCATGTAACTGTCCAAATGCTTTTTAAACGATAAAATTGTACCCGCCTCTACTACTACCTCTGGCAGCTTGTTCCAGACACTCACCACCCTCTGTGTGAAAGGATTGCCCCTCTGGACCCTTTTGTATCTCTCCCCTCTCACCTTAAACCTCTGCCCTCTAGTTTTAGACTCCCCTACCTTTGGGAAAAGATATTGACTATCTAGCTGATCTGTGCCCCTCATTATTTTATAGACCTCTATAAGATCACCCCTCAGCCTCCTATGCTCCAGAGAAAAAAGCCCCAGTCTATCCAACCTCTCCTTATAACTCAAACCATCAAGTCCCGGTCGCATCCTAGTAAATCTTTCCTGCACTCTTTCTAGAGGGAGAAAGGGAGAAAGAGAGACAGAGAGAGAGAGATAGAGAGATAGAGAGACAGACACAGAAAGAAAGAGACAGAAAGAGAGAGAGAGATATAGAGAGACAGAGACAGAGAGAGAGAGAGTCAGAGAGCGAGAGAGAGAGAGAGACAGACAGAGAGACAGAGAGTGAGAGAGTCAGAGAGAGAGAGAGACAGAGAGAGAGTCAGAGAGACAGAGAGAGAGAAAGTGAGACAGAGAGAGAGAGAGAGAGAGAGACAGTGAGAGAGAGAGACAGAGAGAGACACAGACACAGAGACAGAGACAGAGAAACAGAGACAGAGAGAGACAGAGAGAGACAGAGAGAGAGGCAGAGAGATGTGAGACAGTCTGGGCTGGTCCATCCCCCCTGTTCCCCCAGCAGGATTTTCCATTCCCGCCACAGGTGCCTCCCACCCCCCAATTCCCCCCCCCCGCCCTCACACTCCCCCCACTCACCCCCCACACACCCCACTCCCACCCCCCACTTCTCCCACTGCCCCACTTCCCCCCCACTCCCCCCCCACTCCCCCACTCCGCCCCCACTCCCCCACTCCCCCCCACTCCACCACTCCACCACTCCCCCACTCCCCCACTCCCCCCCACTCCACCACTCCACCACTCCCCCACTCCCCCACTCCCCCCCCACTCCCCCACTCCCCCACTCCCCCACTCCCCCACTCCCCCCACTCCCCCCCCACTCCCCCACTCCCCCCCACTCCCCCCCCACTCCCCCACTCCCCCCCCACTCCCCCACTCCCCCCCACTCCCCCCCCACTCCCCCACTCCCCACCCACTCCCCCACTCCCCCCCCCACTCCCCCACTCCCTCCCCCACTCCCCCACTCCCTCCCCCACTCCCCCACTCCCCCACTCCCCCACTCCCCCCCCACTCCCCCACTCCCCTCCCCCACTCCCCCCCCACTCCCCCACTCCCCCACTCCCCCACTCCCCTCCCCCACTCCCCCCCCAACTCCCCCACTCCCCCCCCACTCCCCCACTCCCCCACTCCCCCCCCACTCCCCCACTCCCCCCCCACTCCCCCACTCCCCCCCCTCCCCCACTCCCCCCCCACTCCCCCACTCCCCCCCCACTCCCCCCCCACTCCCCCACTCCCCCACTCCCCCCCCCCCACTCCCCGCCCCCCCCCACTCCCCCACTCCCCCCACTGCCCCACTTCATGGCGGATTCCCCGGAGGCAGGCCAGGAGAGCAACGCAAAAACGCCTTGGACGTCAGGGGGAAAGGAAGATCCCACCAGCAGGCAACTGTGGTGGCGGGGGGATGGGGGAGGGACTGGGGGGAAGGTTGGACAGCTATAATCCCACCCACGGATCCCCAGACTGGGAATCTCTGATCCTGTCTGTCCTGCTGCCATTGCTGGTGAGATCCGGGAAATTTTGCGCTCAGCCAAATCTTCATTCACTGCAGGGGGACCGGAGAGTCAGACAATCCCGGTCGCGGAGAATCCCGGTCGCGGACAAAGCCGGAGAATCCCGGCCATGGGCAAAGCCGGAGAATCCCAGTCCCGGGGCAGGTCAGGAGAATCCCGGAGCGGGCCAAGCCGGAGAATCCCGGTCGCAGACAAACCCGGAGAATCCCGGGGCGAGCAAAATTGGGGGGAGGGGCTCTGGGGTATGGGCTGGGCGGGGTGGGCAGGGTGGGGGTTCCAACCTCTCTCCAACCCCGGGATTCTCCGACCTCTCCCCGTCCCCAGGATTCTCCGATCTCTCCCCGTGCCCGGGATTCTCCGACCTCTCCCCGCGCCCGGGATTCTCCGACCTCTCCCCGTCCCCGGGATTCTCCGACCTCTCCCCGTCCCCGGGATTCTCCGACCTCTCCCCGTGCCCGGGATTCTCTGACCTCTCCCCGTCCCCAGGATTCTCCGACCTCTCCCCGTGCCCGGGATTCTCCGACCTCTCCCCGCGCCCGGGATTCTCCGACCTCTCCCCGTCCCCGGGATTCTCCGACCTCTCCCCGTCCCCGGGATTCTCCGACATCTCCCCGTCCCCAGGATTCTCCGACCTCTCCCCGTCCCCAGGATTCTCCGACCTCTCCCCGTCCCCAGGATTCTCCGACCTCTCCCCACGCCCGGGATTCTCCGACCTCTCCCCGCGCCCGGGATTCTCCGACCTCTCCCCGTCCCCGGGATTCTCCGACCTCTCCCCGTGCCCGGGATTCTCCGACCTCTCCCCGTGCCCGGGATTCTCCGACCTCTCCCCGTGCCCGGGATTCACCGACCTCTCCCCGTCCCCGGGATTTTCCGACCTCTCCCCACGCCCGGGATTCTCCGACCTCTCCCCACGCCCGAGATTCTCCGACCTCTCCCCGTCCCCAGGATTCTCCGACCTCTCCCCGTGCCCGGGATTCTCCGACCTCTCCCCGTGCCCGGGATTCTCCGACCTCTCCCCGTCCCCAGGATTCTCCGACCTCTCCCCGTCCCCAGGATTCTCCGACCTCTCCCCGTCCCCGGGATTCTCCGACCTCTCCCCGTCCCTGGGATTCTCCGACCTCTCCCCGTCCCCAGGATTCTCCGACCTCTCCCCGTCCCCGGGATTCTCCGACCTCTCCCCGTCCCCGGGATTCTCCGACCTCTCCCCGTCCCCGGGATTCTCCGACCTCTCCCCACGCCCGGGATTCTCCGACCTCTCCCCGTCCCCGGGATTCTCCAACCTCTCCCCGTCCCCAGGATTCTCCGACCTCTCCCCGTCCCCGGGATTCTCCGACCTCTCCCCGTCCCCGGGATTCTCCGACCTCTCCCCACGCCCGGGATTCTCCGACCTCTCCCCGTCCCCGGGATTCTCCAACCTCTCCCCGTCCCCAGGATTCTCCGACCTCTCCCCGTCCCCGGGATTCTCCGACCTCTCCCCGTCCCCGGGATTCTCCGACCTCTCCCCGCGGCCTGGATTTCAGTGTAAAATGGAAGTGAGACCCTACCATCCAGTAATCCCTGACCCTCATCCTGAGGCTCCAATGTTACTGCACAGAACAACTCTATCGAAGCGTGGCGCAGTGGTTAGCACTGCTGCCTCACAGCGCCAGGGACCCGGGTTCGATTCCAGCCTTGGGTCACTGTCCGTGTGGAGTCTGCACATTCTCCCCGTGTCTGCGTGGGTTTCCTCCAGATGCTCCGGTTTCCTCCCACAGTCCAAAGATGTGTAAATTAGGTGGATTGGCCATGCTAAATTGCCCCTTAATGTCCAAAGATGTACAGGTTCGGTGGATTGACCATGCTAAATTGTCCCTTCGTGTCCAAAGAGGAGTAGGTTAGGGGAATTAATTGGGTGAATATGTGGGGTTATAGGGATAGGGCATGGGTGGGGTGCTCTGTCAGAGTGTCAGTGCAGACACGATGGGCTGAATGGCCTCTTCTGCACTGTAGGGATTCAATGGCTCTACCACAAGTTCCCAGTTCTAACACTGTTTTGAGGCAGGGCTGACAGCTGTGGTAGCATTTCCCCTCTCTCTATCCACCCCCTTAATAACGCTCTTCCTTATGTTTTAAAACTGAGAGAACAGTTCCCAATCAGTAAAGGAAAACGGAAAACCGTCTGGACACAACAGAGCCAGCTTCTTTATCAGCGTGGGATGTGGGGATGGCTGGCTAGACCAGTATTTATTACCCATTCCTAATTGCCCCTTGAGAAGGTGATGGTGAGCTGCCTTCTTGAACCCACTGCAGTTCCTGAGGTGTAGGTACACCCACAGTACTGTTAGGGAGGGAGCTCCCGGATTTTGACCCCAGCGACAGTGAAGGAACAGCCGATATATTTCCAAGTCAGGACGGTGGGTGACTTGGAGGGGAACTTGCAGGTGGTGGCGTTCCCAGGTATCTGCTGCCCTTGTCCTTCTAGATGGAAGTGGGTCACGGGTTTGGAAGGTGCTGTCTAAAATTCCATCTCAGCACAGAAGGAGACCATTCGGGCCATTGCACCCATACTAGCTCTTGGGCGAAGCAATCCAATTGGTCCCACTTACCCTGTAGCCATCTCCGCTCCATCATTCTAATCCGACCAGTTTCTGAATTGAGGTTATTCTGAAATCATCCATCTATCATTCACCCTTCCAGTAGTGAGTCAACCAGGAGAAGCCAAGAGCAGGAAGTGGGGACTTTGACAGAGATTCCCGCTGAAGGAAGGGGGAATAGAAATAAGATTTACTCAGTGGGAAATGATGGAAAATGACAGTAATTGGATGGGTGATGTTTCTGGGAATGCTCCCTTGTGTAAACCTCAGCTGACCTGATGGGGAATAAAACCAAGCGGTTAACCGTGTGCGTGCTGCTCTGCTGAACTTTTCCAGAGAGGAGCTGCAGTATTACCTGTGTCGGTGGTACCGCATTTTACCGGGATTTGAACACTTGGAAATGGGAGCAGAATTTCACACGTGACGCACGGTGCTCAGCGGAATGCAGCCACCATTCCCCCAATCCCAGTCCCGAGAACAACTCGATAGCCCACACTCCAAAGATGTGTGGGTTAGGTTGATTGCCCGCTAGTGTCAGGCGATTAGCGGGGTAAATATGTGGGGTTACGGGGATAGGGCCTGGGTGGGATTGTGGTCGGTGCAGACTCGATGGGCTGAATGGTCTCCTTCTGCACTGTAGGGATTCAAAGAAAGAAAAAGTTCTGCTGGCTGCCACCTCGAGTGGTAAATCATGGCCGCACTGGGTCAGCAGGTCAGCAGAGTCCATGTTCAATGGGAGGGGGTCAGCGGGAGGTCATGGGGGTCAGCGGGGGGTCATGTTCAATGGCATGGTCAACTGGGGGTCAGTGGGGGGGTCAGCAGGGGGTCATGTTCAATGGGGCAGTCAGTGGGGGGGGTCATGGGGTCAGCAGGGGGTCAGTGGGGGGTCATGTTTAATGGGGGGTCAGTGGAGGGTCATGGGGAGGTCATGGGGGTCAGCAAGGGGGCCATGGCGAGGTCGCAATGGATCATGTTCAATGGCAGCCCACTCCTGTAGAAGTTAAAGGTGGTGTACGGGGCTCGCTGAAACATCAGGGCCTGCGTTGTGGAGAGCGCCGGGAGACACAGCAGGCCGGAGGGAAGTTCCTGCGATTACCTAGCCTTCTCCCTCTGGAGAACGGGAAGGAGAATTTCAGCTGAGATTTACACCTCCGAGGGATGGCGGCAAAGTTTTTTTTATTCATTCGTGGGACATGGATATCGCTGGCTGGCCAGCATTTATTACCCACCTCTAGTCGCCCTTGTTCAGAGGGCAGTTGAGAGTCAACCACATTGCTGTGGCTCTGGAGTCACATGTAGGCCAGACCAGGTAAGGACGACAGATTTCCTTCCCTCAAGGGACATTAGTGAATCAGATGGGTTTTTCCGACAATGGTTTCATGGTCATCAGTAGATTCTTAATTCCAGATTTTTTTATTGAATTCAAATTCCACCATCTGCCGTGGTGGGATTCGAACCGAGTCCCCAGAACATTATCTGAGTTTCTGGATTAATAGTCTAGCGATAATACCACTAGGCCATCGCCCCGTGGTATTATTAGTGGTAGAATACACTGTATTCTGTGGCAGATTGTTCCCGAGGCTCTCACTGGAGAATCAAATCACGTCACGTCCAACTTTACACCAGGGCACCGAGAGAGAGGACCAAAATCTTCAAAACACAGAGGCTTTCAGTATAGTCTTAAAGGAGGAGGGGG